>NC_092051.1:60726741-61026741 GCF_003086295.3 Arachis hypogaea
CTGAACAAAATGCTTCTAATTTAGCAAATCTGTCTCTGATCATCTAAGGCCACTGTAAGTTTCATGAATGAAACAAGGTCTTCCATTAGAAATTTGGAAGCACAAGTGGGCTAGCTGAGTAAAAGGATCACTGAAATCCCTCCTCGTACTCTCCCAAGCAATACAGAAGAGAATCCAAAAGGAGAGTGCAAGGCCATTGACATAAGTGCCATGGCCGAACCTGTGAGGAGAGGAGAGGACGTGAATCCAAGGAGGAAGACCTCCTGGGACGTCCTGTGACCAATAAGGAGCTTCCCTCTGAGAACCAAAGGACTTTGAGGCTTATCTAGAGACCATAGAGATTCCATTGAACCTCCTTATGCCCTCATGAGCTCTGATGAGTATCCCTCTTCTGAAGAGAATGAGGATGTCACTGAAGAGCAAACTGCCAAGTTTCTTGGTGCAATCATGAAGCTGAATGCCAAATTGTTTGGCATTGATGCTTGGGAAGTTGAACCTCCCTTGTTCATCAATGAACTAAGTGATCTGGATCAACTGACATTGCCTCAGAAGAGACAGGATCCTGGAAAGTTCATAATAACCTGTACCATAGGCACCATGATCTTTAAGGCTCTGTGTGACCTTGGTTCAGGAATAAACCTCATGCCCCTCTCTGTAATAGAGAAACTGGGAATCTATGGGGTGCAAGCTGCTAAAATCTCACTAGAGATGGCAGACAGCTCAAGAAGACAGGCTTATGGACAAGTAGAAGATGTATTAGTAAAGGTTGAGGGCCTTTACATACCTACTGATTTCATAGTCCTGGATACTGGAAAGGAAGAGGATGAATCCATCATCCTAGGAAGACCTTTCCTGGCCACAGCAAGAGCTGTGATTGATGTTGATAGAGGTGAAATAGTCCTTCAATGGAATGAGAACTCCCTTGTATTCAAAACTCAAGGATCTCACTCTGCAACCATGGAGAGGAAGCTTGAAAAGCTTCTCTCAAAGCAGAGTCAACCAGAGCCCCACAGTCAAATTCTAAGTTTGGTGTTGGAGGCCACAACCAAACTCTAAGTTTGGTGTTGAACTCCCATATCCAAACTCTAAGTTTGGTGTTGGAGAGTTCAACAAAGCTCTGCACATCTGTGAGGCTCCATGAGAGCCCACTGTCAAGCTATTGACATTAAAGAAGCGCTTGTTGGGAGGCAACCCAATGTTTATCTAATTCTTATTTTTATTGTTTTCATGTTTTCTTAGGTTCATGATCATGTGGAGTCACAAAATAAATAGAAAAATTGAAAACGGAATCAAAAACAGCAGAAGAAAAATCACACCCTGGAGGAGCATCTGTCAGGCGTTCAGCGCCAGAACAGAGCATGGTTCTGGCGCTGAACGCCCAAAATGGGCAGCTTCTGGGCGCTGAACGCCAGAACAGGCATGGTTCTGGCGTTCAACGCCAGAAATGGCACACAGATGGGCGTTGAACGCCCAAAATGGCCACCAACCTGGCGCTGAACGCCCAGAGTTGGATACAAAGGCATTTTTACATGCCTAAGGGGTGCAGGGATGTAAATCCTTGAAAACCTCAGGATCTGTGGACCCCACAGGATCCACTCAGGATCTGTGGACCCCACAGGATCCACTCAGGATCTGTAGACCCCACAGGATCCACTCAGGATCTGTGGACCCCACAGGATCCCCACCTACCTCCACTCACTTCTTCTCACCACTCTCTTTCACACAACCCCATAAACACTCTTACCCAAAAACCCCTCACCAATCACCTCAATCTCTCTTCCCCACTAAACCTTCACCACTCACATCCACCCACTCTTCCCCATAAACCTAGCTCATAAACTCCACCTACCTTCAAAATTCAAAACCAATTTCCTACCCAAACCCACCCATATGGCCGAACCATAACCCCCCTCCCTTCCCTATATAAAGCCCTCCATTCTTCATCAAATTCACACAACACACCCCTCTACACTCTCCTCGGCCGAACCACATCACCCTCTCCCTCTCCTCCATTTCTTCTTCTCCATCATCTATTCTTTTGTTTATTGCTCGAGGGCGAGCAATATTCTAAGTTTGGTGTGGTAAAAGCATAGCTTTTTGTTTTTCCATTACCATTGATGGCATCTAAGACCGGAGAATCCTCTAGAAGAGGGAAAGGGAAGACAAAAGCTTCCACATCCGAGTCATGGGAGATGGAAAGATTCATCTCCAAAGCCCATCAAGACCACTTCTATGATGTTGTGGCCAAGAAGAAGGTGATCCCTGAGGTCCCTTTTAAACTCAAAAGAAATGAGTATCCGGATATCCGACATGAAATTCAAAGAAGAGGTTGGGAAGTTCTAACAAATCCCATCCAACAAGTCGGCATCCTAATGGTTCAAGAGTTCTATGCCAATGCATGGATCACCAAGAACCATGATCAAAGTAAGAACCCGGATCCAAAGAACTATGTTACAATGGTTCGGGGGAAATACTTAGATTTTAGTCCGGAAAATGTGAGGTTGGCGTTCAACTTGCCATACATGGAAGAGAACGCACGCCCCTACACAAGGAGAGTCAACTTTGATCAAAGGTTGGACCAAGTCCTTATGGACATATGTGTAGAAGGAGCTCAATGGAAGATTGACTCCAAAGGCAAGCCGGTTCAACTAAGAAGATTGGACCTCAAGCCTATAGCTAGAGGATGGTTGGAGTTTATTCAATGCTCAATCATTCCCACTAGCAACCGGTCTGAAGTTACTATAGACCGGGCCATCATGATCCACAGCATCATCATTGGAGAAGAGGTGGAAGTTCATGAGATTATACCTCAAGAACTCTACAAGGTGGCTGACAAGTCCTCCACCATGGCAAGGTTAGCCTTTCCTCACCTCATTTGCCACCTATGCAATTCAGCTGGGATTGACATAGAGGGAGATATCCTCATTAAAGAGGAAAAGCCCATCACTAAGAAAAAGATGGAGCAAGAGAACCCAGTCATGGAGCTCAAGAGGCGCAAGAACCTCATCACCATGAGATTCCGGAAATGCCTCAAATGCACTTTCCTCCACAAAACTATTGGGAGCACATCAACACCTCCCTAGAAGAACTAAGTTCCAATATGGGACAACTAACGGTGGAACATCAAGAACACTCCATCATGCTTCATGAAATAAGAGAAGATCAAAAAGCAATGAGGGAGGAGCAACAAAGACAAGGAAGAGACATAGAAGAGCTCAAGGACATCATTGGTTCCTCAAGAAGGAAACGCCACCATCACTAAGGTGGATTCATTCCTTGTTCTTGCTTTCTCTGTTTTTCGTTTTCTATATTATGTGCTTATCAATGTTTGTGCCTTTATTACATGATCATTAGTAGTTAGTACTTTGTCTTAAAGATATGAATGTCCTATGAATCCATCACCTCTCTTAAAAGAAAAATGTTTTAATTCAAAAGAACAAGAAGTACATGAGTTTCGAATTTATCCTTGAACTTAGTTTAATTATATTGATGTGGTGATAATGCTTCTTGTTTTCTGAATGTATGCTTGAACAGTGCATATGTCTTTTGAAGTTGTTGTTTAAGAATGTTAAATATGTTGGCTCTTGAAAGAATGATGACTAGGAGACATGTTATTCGATAATCTGAAAAATCATAAAAATGATTCTTGAAGCAAGAAAAAGCAGCAAAGAACAAAGCTTGCAGAAAAAAAAAGAGAAGAAAAAAGAAAAAAAAAATAGGCAAAAAAAAAAGAAAAAGAAAAAGCAAGCAGAAAAAGCCAATAACCCTTAAAACCAAAAGGCAAGGGCAAATAAAAAGGATCTCAAGGCTTTGAGCATCAGTGGATAGGAGGGCCTAAAGGAATAAAATCCTGGTCTAAGCGGCTAAACCAAGCTGTCCCTAACCATGTGCTTGTGGCGTGTAGGTGTCAAGTGAAAACTTGAGACTGAGCGGTTAAAGTCAAGGTCCAAAGCAAAAAAAAGAGTGTGCTTAAGAACCCTGGACACCTCTAATTGGGGACTTTAGCAAAGCTGAGTCACAATCTGAAAAGGTTCACCCAATTATGTGTCTGTGGCATTTATGTATCCGGTGGTAATACTGGAAAACAAAATGCTTAGGGCCACGGCCAAGACTCATAAAGAAGCTGTGTTCAAGAATCATCATACTAAACTAGGAGAGTCAATAACACTATTCGAAATCTGAAGTTCCTATAGAAGCCAATCATTCTGAACCTCAATGGATAAAGTGAGATGCCAAAACTATTCAAGAGGCAAAAAGCTATAAGTCCCGCTCATATGATTGGAGCTATGTTTCATTGATAGTTTGGAATTTATAGTATATTCTCTTCTTTTTATCCTATTTGATTTTCAGTTGCTTGGGGACAAGCAACAATTTAAGTTTGGTGTTGTGATGAGCGGATAATTTATACGCTTTTTGGCATTGTTTTTAGTATGTTTTTAGTAGGATCTAGTTACTTTTAGAGATGTTTTCATTAGTTTTTATGTTAAATTCACATTTCTGGACTTTACTATGAGTTTGTGTGTTTTTCTGTGATTTCAGGTAATTTCTGGCTGAAATTGAGAGACTTGAGCAAAAATCAGATTCAGAGGTTAAAAAAGGACTGCTGATGCTGTTGGATTCTGACCTCCCTGCACTCAAAGTGGATTTTCTGGAGCTACAGAACTCGAAATGGCGCGCTTCCAATTGCGTTGGAAAGTAGACATCCAGGGCTTTCCAGAAATATATAATAGTCCATACTTTGGCCAAGAATTGACGATGTAAACTGGCGTTCAACGCCAGCCTTCTGCCCAAATCTGGCGTCCAGCGCCAGAAAAGGATCCAAAACCAGAGTTGAACGCCCAAACTGGCACAGAACTTGGCGTTCAACTCCACAAATGGCCTCTGCACGTGCTACACTCAAGCTCAGCCCAAACACACACCAAGTGGGCCCCGGAAGTGGATTTATGCATCAATTACTTACTCAAGTAAACCCTAGTGACTAGTTTATTATAAATAGGACCTCTTACTATTGTATTAGGCATCCTGGATCGTATTTTGATCCTGTGATCACGTTTTAGGGGCTGGCCATCTCGGCCATGCCTGGACCTTCACTTATGTATTTTTAACGGTAGAGTTTCTACACTCCATAGATTAAGGTGTGGAGCTCTGCTGTTCCTCAAAGATTAATGCAAAGTACTACTGTTTTCTATTCAATTCTTCTTATTTCTCTTCTAAGATATCCATTCGCACCCAAGAACGTGATGAAGGTGGTGATTATGTGTGACGCTCATCATCCTTCTCCCTTATGAACGCGTGCCTGACAAACACTTCTGTTCTACATGAAATAAGCTAGAATGAGTATCTCTTAGATCTCCTAACCAGAATCTTCGTGGCGTAAGCTAGAATGATGGCGGCATTCAAGAGAATCCGGAAAGTCTAAACCTTGTCTGTGGTATTCCGAGTAAGATTCAATGATTGAATGACTGTGACGAGCTTCAAACTCGCGATTGTTGGGCGTTAGTGACAGACGCAAAAGGAGGGTGAATCCTATTCCAGCATGATCGGGAACCGACAGATGAATAGCCGTGCCGTGACAGGGTGCGTGAGCATATTATTCACTGAGAGGAGGGGATGTAGCCACTGACAACGGTGATGCCCTTGCATAAAGCCAGCCATGGAAAGGAGTAAGACTGATTGGATGAAGATAGCAGGAAAGCAGAGGTTCAGAGGAACCAAAAGCATCTCCATTCGCTTATCTGAAATTCCTACCAATGATTTACATAAGTATCTCTATCCCTATTTCATTATATAATATTCGAAAACACCATTATCACTTTATATCTGCCTGACTGAGATTTACAAGGTGACCATAGCTTGCTTCATACCAACAATCTCTGTGGGATTCGACCCTTACTCACGTAAGGTATTACTTGGACGACCCAGTGCACTTGCTGGTTAGTTGTATCGAAGTTGTAACAATTATGTATTGAGATCAGAGCACCAAGTTGCTCACGTTGCCAGGGATTGTTTGAGCCTGGACATCACAATTTCGTGCACCAAGCCGCCACCTGTAAGGCAGAGTTTGCTTACAGAGGATATGACGCATACGTTGGTTAGTGAGAACTGTACCTATGCTGACTGGAAGACCATACCCATTTTAGCTGCTTCGGGTTACGTCGGGAGCGGGTAGAAATCGACAGATGAGCTCATTACCTGCGCTAGGGCTAGACATGCATCATACTTGGTTGCGCATTTCCTTTTTTATGATTGTGGTATGAATGTATGCTTTCCTTGTTTGTATTCTATTCTCTGCGCTTGTGTTATTTTCTTGTATTTTTCTGTTTGTATTCTGCTATCTGTTTTCTCTATCTTCTCTACTTATCTGTGTTTTCTAATTACTGCTTTTTTGTATTATGCTAATAGTCTGCTAAAGAACATAGAATTAATGAACGTAACTAATAACCCCGACCCTACTAAGAACTCCCCAGTTCTTACCCCTTCTTTCTCCCTTCCCCCTTCATATGGAAGTAAGAGTACCTTACCATAGTTCGCTGATGACCGTTCGCAAGAAGAGGATTCTGCTCTAGATAGTCTTCTGAGTTTAGGGTGAATATCGTTCTCTGATTATATGTATATACTGTGAGACCAGCAAACGTCTGCACCCCGTTCGTATGTGTACTTTAACCTAAATCCTGTGTACGAGATTCCTATTATGTGGCTACTTCATGAGGTACCAGAGAGATGTCCTGTGGAAAAGTCTGATCGTGCAGAGGAGTAGCAGATGATGTTCTATCTTTTGATGACGTTCCACCTAACTTGAGTTTTGAAGACCTAGAACGTACTTTCCCTCGCTTTAGTAGTTTAGAGGGACTAGGTGAGTATAGAGTCTAGGCTAGCCTAGGTGCCAGCTTAGGGATCTCTTGAACAGGTCAGGACCTGGGATGTTGTATGTATATACATGTATATAGATATTATTTAGCTATATCTAGGGGTGTTCTAATTAAGTCTATATTCTAATAAAGGCTGAATCACCGAATGTTGTCAACTACTTGTGATGTATTTATGTGTGGTTGTTTATAACTGTTTTATCTGTTATTATTTGTGAATTGATTATAAATGATTCTGTCTATTAATCCAAATGTTTTCAAAAAAAAATTACACCTCGCAAATTAACTACGCTTTTAACAACGAATGAGGCTCATATGATAAATAATAGATAATAATTAGGAAGACAAATTGGTAGCCCTCAGTTTTCGGTATGATCTAGACATATTGAAAATTGTGTCGTTACAGCAAGGACAAAGGCATTCTTGTTGAAGCTGATCCTGAACCTGAAAGGACCTCGAAGAGAAAGCTAAGAGAAGCTAAAGTACAACTCTCTATAGAGGACCTAACAGAACTTTTCAAACAAGAAGAAGCCATGGCAGCCGAAAACAACAACAATGCCAACAATGCAAGGAAGGTGCTTGGTGACTTTACTGTACCTACTCCCGACTTCTATGGGAGAAGCATCTCAATCCCTGCCATTGGAGCAAACAACTTTGAGCTTAAGCCTCAATTAGTTTCTCTAATGCAACAGAATTTCAAGTTTCATGGACTTCCATTGGAAGATCCTCATCAGTTCTTAGCTGAATTCTTGCAAATCTATGACACTGTCAAGACTAATGGGGTTGATCCCGAGGTCTATAGACTTATGCTTTTTCCCTTTGCTGTAAGAGACAGAGCTAGAACATGGTTGGATTCACAACCTAAAGAAAGCCTGAACTCTTGGGAAAAGCTAGTCAATGCCTTATTGGCAAAGTTCTTTCCACCTCAAAAATTGAGCAAGCTTAGAGTGGATGTCCAAACCTTCAGATAGAAGGAAGGTGAATCCCTCTATGAAGCTTGGGAAAGATATAAGCAATTGATCAGAAGGTGTCCTTCTGACATACTTTCAGAATGGAGCATTATAGGTATCTTCTATGATGGCCTATTTGAACTGTCCAAGATATCATTGGACAGCTCTGCTGGAGGATCTCTTCATCTGAAGAAGACGCCTGCAGAAGCTCAGGAACTCATTGAAATGGTTGCAAATAACCAATTAATGTATACTTCTGAAAGGAATCCTGTGAATAATGGGATAAATCAGAAGAAAGGAGTTCTTGAAATTGATACTCTGAATGCCATATTGGCTCAGAACAAAATATTGACTCAGCAAGTCAATATGATCTCTCAGAGTCTGTCTGGAATACAAGCAGCAACAGGCAGTACCAAAGAAGCTTCATCTGAAGAAGAAGCTTATGATCATGAGAACCCAGCAATGGAAGAGGTGAATTACATGGGAGAACCCTATGGAAACACCTATAATCCTTCATGGAGAAATCATCCAAACTTCTCATGGAAGGATCAACAGAGGCCTCAACAAGGCTTCAACAACAATAATGGTGGAAGAAACAGGTTTAGCACTAGCAAGCCCTTTCCATCATCTTCTCAGCAACAGACAGAGAATTCTAAGCAGAGCCACTCTGACTTAGCAACTGTAGTCTCTGATCTAATTAAAACCACTCAAAGTTTCATGACTGAAACAAAGTCCTCCATTAGAAATTTGGAGGCACAAGTGGGTCAGCTGAGCAAGAAAGTTACTGAACTCCCTCCTAGTACTCTTCCAAGCAATACAGAAGAGAATCCAAAAGGAGAGTGCAAGGCCATCAACATGACCCACACGGCCAAACCTGAAGAGGAGGAAGAGGCAGTGATCTCCACTGAGGAAGACCTCACTGGAAGTCCACTGGCCTCCAAGGAGTTCCCCAATGAGGAACCATGGGAATCTGAGGCTCACACTGAGACCATAGAGATTCCATTAAATTTACTTTTGCCATTTATGAGGTTTAATGAGTATTCTTCATGATGAGCGGATATTTTATGCGCTTTTTGGGGATAATTTCATATAGTTTTGAGTATGTTTTAGTTAGTTTTTAGTCTATTTCCAGTATTTTTTAGGAAAAATTCATATTTCTGGACTTTACTATGAGTTGTGTATTTTTCTGTAATTTCAGGTATTTTTCTGGCTGAAATTGAAGGAGCTGAGCAAAAATCTGATTCAGGCTGAAAAAGGACTGCTGATGCTGTTGGATTCTGACCTCCCTGCACTCAAAATGGATTTTCTGGAGCTACAGAACTCGAAATGGCGTGCTTCCAATTGCGTTGGAAAGTAGACATCCAGGGCTTTCCAGAAATATATAATAGTCCATACTTTGCACAATAATTGACGACGTAAACTGGCGTTCAACGCCAGCCTTCTGCCCAAATCTGGCGTCCAGCGCCAGAAAAGGATCAAGAACTGGAGTTGAACGCCCAAACTGGCACAAAAACTGGCGTTCAACTCCACAAATGGCCTCTGCACGTGAATTGCTTAAAGTCTCAGCCCCAGCACACACCAAGTGGGCCCCAGCACACCAAGTGGGCCCCAGAAGTGGATCTCTGCATCATCCATCATAGTCCACTCATATTTTGTAACCCTAGGCTACTGGTTTAGTATTTAAACAACTTTTAGAGACTTATTTTGTATCTCATGACATTTCAGATCTAAACTTTGTATTCTCTGACGGCATGAGTCTCTAAACCCCATTGTTGGGGGTGAGGAGCTCTGCTGTGTCTCGATGAATTAATGCAAGTATTTCTGTTTTCCATTCAAACACGCTTGTTCCTATCTAAGATGTTCATTCGCGCTTAACTGTGATGAAGGTGATGATCAGTGACATTCATCACCTTCCTCAACCCATGAACGTGTGCCTGACAACCACCTCCGTTCTATATCCGATTGAATGAGTATCTCTGAGATCTCTTAATCAGAATCTCCGTAGTATAAGCTAGAACTGATGGCGGCATTCATGAGAATCCGGAAAGTCTAAACCTTGTCTGTGGTATTCCGAGTAGGATTCAAGGATTGAATGACTGTGACGAGCTTCAAACTCCTGAAGGCTGGGCGTTAGTGACAGACGCAAAAGGATAGTAAATCCTATTCCAACCAGATCGAGAACCAACCGGTGATTAGCCGTGCTGTGACAGAGTGCGTGAGCGTAGTTTTCACTGGAAGGATGGAAGGTAGCCATTGACAACGGTGATCCCCCAACACACAGCTTGCCATAGGAGGACGTGCGTGCGTGAACAAGAAGACAGAGGAAAGCAGAGATTCAGAAGACAAAGCATCTCCAAAACTCCAACATATTCTCCATTACTGCACAACAAGTAATTTTTAATTTATGCTCTACTGGTTACTCACAATTCAATTGATAAACATAATTGACTTCCTGACTAAGATTTACAAGATAACCATAGATTGCTTCAAACCAACAATCTCCGTGGGATTCGACCCTTACTCACGTAAGGTATTACTTGGACGACCCAGTGCACTTGCTGGTCAGTTGTATCGAAGTTGTGACAGACTGTAAAACTAGATCAGAGTATCTGACCTAATAAGCCATTACCAGAGATCACAATTTCATGCACCAAGTTTTTGGCGCCGTTGCCGGGGATTGTTCGTGTTTGAACAACTGACGGATTATTTTGTTGCTTAGATTAGGAAAAATCTTCTCTTTTTTTTTTTGGTTTAGAGTCTTTTATTATTTATCCCTTGTTAAAACACTTTAAATTTATAGCTCAGTTAATTAGAACGTGGTGTTTATGTTCATGGTAATTGGCTATCATATTTAAAAAAAAAAAAAAACCTTTTTTTCAAAAATAATCTTTCTATTAATAAGGTCCCATAACTCATTTGGCTAGAACATTAATTTGATTGGGTTAGAATCTTTTATACTCTTTTCAAAACCTTCTTTTCCAAAAATATTTTTTCTATCAAATCTTGTGCCAAACTTTAAGTTTGGTGTTTTCTTGTTGATTCCCCTTTGATTTTCGAAAATTTTGGTTTGGTTTTCAAAAAATTTTAAGTTTGGTGTTCTTCCTTCATGTTCTTGTGTTCTTGTGAGTCTTCAAAGTGTTCTTGAGTTTTCCTTGTGTCTTGATCTTAAAATTTTTAAGTTTGGTGTTCCTTGGTGTTTTCCCTCCAAAATTTTCGAAAAACAAGGAGCATTAGATCTAAAAATTTTAAATCTAGTACTATCTTATTGTTTTTCTCTCTCCTCACTAAATTCAAAAATATCTTTTTAAAATATCTTTTCTAACTTCCTAACTTCTTATCTTTTCAAAATTTGTTTCAACTAACTAACTAACTTTTTGTTTGTTTCTTAACTTTTTCAAAACTACCTAACTAACTCTCTCTCTCCCTAATTTTCGAAAATAGCTTTCTTCTTTTCCAAAAATTTCTTCTTTTTTTTTAACTAATTAATTTTTATTTTTTTTACGAAAAAAAAAAATTTTTATTATTTCAAAATTCAAATTCTTTTTAGTTATTTTATTTTATTCTTATAAAATAAAATAAATAAAAAGATAAATCAGTCCAAGTTATATCCATAGATCCATCATGGACATAAGTGGAAATGAATAGTCCAGGAGGACTCTGGGGTCATATTCTAACCCCTCTACTGCTTCATATGGGAGTAGCATATGCATACCCTCCATTGGGGTTAGTAGCTTTGAGTTGAATCCTCAGCTCATTATCATGGTGCAGCAAAGTTGCCAGTATTCCGGTCTTCCACAGGAAGAACCTACAGAGTTTCTGGCACAATTTTTACAAATTGCTGACACAGTACATGATAAGGAAATAGATCAGGATGTCTACAGACTATTACTGTTCCCATTTGCTGTAAAAGATCAAGCTAAGAGGTGGTTAAATAACCAACCTAAGGCCAGCATAAGAACATGGAAACAGCTGACAGAAAAATTCCTGAATCAATATTTCCCTCCAAAAAGGATGACACAGCTAAGGCTGGACATCCAAGGCTTTAAACAAGGAGATAATGAATCTCTTTATGATGCCTGGGAGAGATACAGAGAGATGCTACGAAAATGCCCCTCTGAAATGTTTTCAGAGTGGGTTCAGTTAGACATCTTCTACTATGGGCTTGCAGAAGGAGCTCAGATGTCTTTAGATTACTCAGCTGGTGGATCTATCCATATGAGAAAGACAATTGAAGAAGCTCAAGAGCTCATTGATACAGTTGCCAGGAATCAGCATCTGTATCTAAGCAGCAACCCTTCCATGAATGAAGAGGTTAAAACAGTAACTGCTGAATTCAGTACTGTAAAACAAGCTGCTGAATTCAATCAGCAATTAGATTTTCTAACAAAACAGCTAGCTGAATTCAAAGACAGGTTACAGGAGACAAGGATAGCTAATATACATATGGACGAACAATTTAAGCAAACAAAGCAGCAGCTATCAAAGCAAATAGCAGAAGAATGCCAAGCAGTTCAATTAAGAAGTGGGAAAACATTAAATACCCCACCTCAAGGCATCAAAAATTCAAGAAATGAGCGAACCACCAAAGATTCCCCTGAGGACAGTAAGAGCCCAGGGAAAAATAATTCTGGCACTAAAACGCCAGAAAATGGGTGGAAGGCTGGCACTGAACGCCCAGACCATGCCCAAAACTGGCGTTCAGCGCCAGAGACAAGGCAGGCTTGGCGTTCAACGCCAGAAACAGGCAAGAATCTGGCGTTGAACGCCCAACAGGGGCACATTTCTGGCGTTCAGGCGACAGGAACAGACAGTGAGCTGGCGTCTAACGTCACTCCAGCTTCTAACTCTGGCATTCAATTGCTAGTGAGGGATCAGACACACACAAGTGCTGACAACAACCCCTCTAAAAAGGCTTCTTTAACCACTAAAGTTGAGGAATATAAAGCCAAGATACCTTATCCTCAAAAACTCCGGAAAGAGGAGCAGGATAAGCAATTTGCTCGCTTTGCAGATTATCTAAGGACTCTTGAAATAAAGATTCCATTTGCAGAGGCACTTGAGCAAATACCTTCTTATGCCAAGTTCATGAAAGAGATCTTGAGTCATAAAAAGGAGTGGAGAGAAACAGAAAGAGTTATCCTCACTGAAGAATGCAGTGCAGTCATTATGAAAAGCTTTCCTGAAAAGCTTAAAGACCCTGGGAGTTTTCTGATACCATGCATATTAGAAGGTGATTGCACCAAGACAGCTTTATGCGATCTTGGGGCAAGCATCAACCTGATACCTGCATCCACTATCAGGAAGCTTGGCTTAACTGAAGAAGTTAAACCAACCCGGATATGTCTCCAACTTGTTGATGGTTCCACTAAATACCCATCAGGCGTGATTGAGGACATGATTGTCAGAGTTGGGCCATTCGCCTTTCCCACTGACTTTGTTGTGCTGGAAATGGAGGAGCACAAGAGTGCTACTCTCATTCTAGGAAGACCCTTCCTAGCAACTGGACGATCCCTCATTGACGTCCAGCAGGGGGAAATAACCCTGAGAGTCAACGATGACGAGTTCAAATTGAACGCTGTCAAAGCCATGCAGCATCCAGACACATCAACAGACTGCATGAAAGTTGACCTTATTGACTCTTTGGTAGAAGAGATCAACATGGCTGAGAGTCTCGAATCAGAGTTGGAAAACATCTTTAAAGATGTTCAGCCTGATTTGGAGGATTCAGGGGACATGAAAGAGCCTCTGAACTTTCTTCTGAAAGAGGAAAAACCTCCTAAACCAGAGCTCAAGCCACTGCCACCATCCTTGAAATATGCATTTCTAGGAGAAGGTGACACTTTTCCAGTGATCATAAGCTCTGCTTTAAATTCACAGGAAGAGGAAGCACTTATTCAAGTGCTAAGGACACACAAGACAGCTCTTGGGTGGTCCATAGGTGATCTTAAGGGCATAAGCCCAGCTAGATGCATGCACAAAATCCTATTGGAGGATAATGCCAAACCAGTGGTTCAACCACAGAGGCGGCTAAATCCAGCCATGAAGGAAGTGGTGCAGAAAGAGGTCACCAAATTACTGGAGGCTGGGATTATTTATCCTATTTCTGACAGCCCCTGGGTGAGCCCTGTTCAAGTCGTCCCAAAAAAGGGAGGCATGACAGTGATTCATAATGAAAAAAATGAACTGGTTCCTACAAGAACAGTTACAGGGTGGCGCATGTGTATTGACTACAGAAGGCACAATACAGCCACCAGAAAGGATCATTTTCCTTTACCATTCATAGACCAGATGCTAGAAAGACTAGCAGGTCATGATTATTACTGCTTTTTGGATGGCTACTCAGGCTATAACCAGATTGCAGTAGATCCCCAGGATCAAGAGAAAACAGTATTCACATGTCCATCCGGAGTGTTTGCTTATAGAAGGATGCCCTTTGGGCTATGCAATGCACCTGCAACCTTCCAGAGATGCATGCTCTCTATTTTCTCTGACATGGTGGAAAAATTTCTGGAAGTCTTCATGGATGACTTCTCAGTATATGGAGACTCATTCAGCTCCTGTCTTGATCACCTGAAACTTGTTCTGAAAAGATGCCAAGAAACCAACCTAGTTTTAAACTGGGAAAAGTGTCACTTCATGGTGACTGAAGGAATTGTTCTTGGGCATAAAATCTCAAACAAGGGAATAGAGGTGGATCAAGCAAAAATAGAGGTAATTGAAAAATTACCACCACCTGCCAATGTTAAGGCAATCAGAAGCTTTCTGGGGCATGCAGGATTCTATAGGAGGTTTATAAAGGATTTTTCAAAAATCGCAAAACCTCTAAGCAATCTGCTAGCTGCTGACACACCATTTGTGTTTGACACAGCATGCCTGCAGGCGTTTGAAATGCTGAAAGCTAAGCTGGTCACAGCACCAGTCATTTCTGCACCAGACTGGACATTGCCATTTGAGTTAATGTGTGATGCCAGTGATCATGCCATTGGTGCAGTATTGGGACAGAGGCATGACAAGCTTCTGCATGTCATTTATTATGCCAGTCGCGTTCTAAATGATGCCCAGAAAAATTACACAACCACAGAAAAAGAACTACTTGCAGTGGTTTACGCCATTGACAAGTTCAGATCATACTTAGTAGGATCAAAAGTGATTGTGTATACTGACCATGCTACTCTTAAATATCTACTCACAAAGCAGGATTCAAAACCCAGGCTCATCAGATGGGTATTGCTTCTGCAAGAGTTTGATATAGAAATAAGAGACAGAAAAGGAACAGAGAACCAAGTGGCTGATCATCTGTCCCGGATAGAACCAGTGAAAGGGACGTCCCTCCCCTTTCTTGAGATCTCTGAGACGTTCCCTGATGAGCATCTATTTGCCATTCAGGAAGCACCATGGTTTGCCGATATTGCAAACTATAAAGCTGCAAGGTTCATACCCAAGGAGTATAATAGAATACAAAAGAAGAAATTAGTTACTGATGCAAAGTGCTACTTGTGGGATGAACCTTATCTCTTTAAGAGATGTGCAGACGGAATTATCCGTAGATGTGTCCCCAGAGAGGAAGCACAGAGAATCCTATGGCATTGCCACGGATCTCAATATGGAGGCCATTTCGGAGGTGAGCGAACAGCCACCAAGGTCCTCCAATGTGGCTTCTATTGGCCCACACTCTATAAAGATTCCCGAGAGTTTGTACGTAATTGTGACAGTTGCCAAAAAGCTGGTAATCTGCCTCATGGTTACGCCATGCCTCAACAAGGAATCTTGGAAATAGAGTTGTTTGATGTATGGGGAATTGACTTCATGGGACCTTTCCCACCATCATACTCAAACACTTATATTCTGGTGGCAGTTGACTATGTATCAAAATGGGTTGAGGCTATTGCCACACCCACCAATGATACTAAAACAGTGCTGAAGTTCCTCCAGAAACATATCTTTAGCAGGTTTGGTGTCCCTAGAGTGTTAATCAGTGATGGGGGCACTCACTTCTGCAATAAACAGCTTTACTCTGCCATGGTTCGGTATGGAATTTGCCACAAAGTGGCCACACCATATCATCCACAAACCAATGGGCAAGCTGAAGTCTCTAATAGAGAATTAAAGAGAATCCTGGAACAGACTGTAAGTACCCGTAGAAAGGATTGGGCAAGGAGCTTGGATGATGCTCTGTGGGCTTACAGAACAGCATTCAAGACCCCTATAGGGACCTCTCCATACCAACTCGTGTATGGTAAGGCATGCCACTTGCCCATGGAACTGGAACATAAGGCCTACTGGGCAACCAGATTCCTAAACTTAGATGCCAAATTAGCAGGAGAAAAATGATTGCTCCAGCTAAATGAGCTAGAGGAATTCAGATTCACAGCTTTCGAAAATGCCAAGCTTTATAAAGAAAAATAAAAAAAGTGGCATGACAGAAAGCTGTTATCTAGAATCTTTGAACCAGGACAGAAGGTTCTGTTGTTTAACTCTAGACTCAGGCTATTCCCCGGGAAACTGAAATCCCGGTGGAGGGGACCATACGTGATTACAAGTGTATCACCATATGGTTATGTGGAGCTTCAAGATATTGATTCTGATAAGAAGTTCATTGTCAATGGACAGAGAATCAAGCATTATCTTGAGGGCAACATTGAGCAAGAATGCTCAAGGCTAAAGCTAGATTAAAAGCTCAGCAAGGTCCAGCTAAAGACAATAAAGAAGCGCTTGCTGGGAGGCAACCCAGCCATGGGGCAACAATCCTCTAAGCATTTTGCCCTATTTTTATTTTTATTTGTTTATATAAAGTTCAATGACACTAAGGTAAAGAATCATTTGCATAAGTTTACAGGGTTACAGAAGGAATCTACACACAAAACAGAGATAGGGAGCTTACTGGCAAGAAAACGCCAGTGAAGGCCATTTTGGGCGTTCAGCGCCCAAAATGGGCATCCAGTGGGCGCTGAACGCCAGTAAGGATAGCTATCTGGCGTTCAACGCCAGAAAAGGGCAACAACTGGGCGTTGAACGCCCAGGATAGCAGCATTTGGGCATTGAACGCCCAAAACAGGCAGTGTTTGGGCGTTCAAACCCCAGGATGGGGGGGGAGGAGCTCTCCTTCTACCCATCTCCTTCTTTTTCTTTTGCTTGAGGACAAGCAAAGCTCTAAGTTTGGTGTGCTTATCCGTGATCACTAAGATCATGGCCCCTAAAGGAAAACAACCCACTCCAAGAGGAGCAAGGGCGTGATTTAAAGGAACTGAAGCGCCAGAAATTCTCTCTTGAAGGACCAAGCACCTCACAGACTAGAGGAACATCCACTTCCCAAACCTCAAGGTTGTTGAGTTCTAATCTTAACCTTAACTCTGTGATAACTGTTCTTATTTTAATTTTACCTTAGGAGTCATATAGTAGTAATTAGTCTATTTTGATTTTATCTCCAATTAAGCTATAGTTTATTTTTCTCATCATTAGCTAACATGAATAAAATAGTAGATCTTTTAAATAAGAAGCAATAAAATTTCGAGTTTTAATAAGACAAATTCTAATTAGATAAATGTGGTGGCAATGCTTTCTGTCTTCTGAATGAATGCTTGAACAGTGCATATATCTTTTGAATTTGTTGTTTAAGACTGTTAAATATGTTGGCTCTTGAAAGAATGATGAACATGAGACATGTTATTGAGAATCTGAAAAATCATAAAAATGATTCTTGAAGCAAGAAAAAGCAGCAAAGAACAAAGCTTGCAAAAAAAAAAAAAAAAAAAAAAGAAAGAAAAAAGAGAAAGCAAGCAGAAAAAGCCAAAGCCCTTAAAACCAAAAGGCAAGGGTAATAAAAAGGATCCCAAGGCTTTGAGCATCAGTGGATAGGAGGGCCAAAAAGGAATAAAATCCTGGCCTAAGCGGCTAAATCAAGCTGTCCCTAACCATGTGCTTGTGGCGTGAAGGTGTCAAGTGAAAACTTGAGACTGAGCGGTTAAAGTCAAGGTCCAAAGCAAAAAGAAGAGTGTGCTTAAGAACTCTGGACACCTCTAATTGGGGACTTTAGCAAAGCTGAGTCACAATCTGAAAGGTTCACCCAGTTATGTGTCTGTGGCATTTATGTATCCGGTAGTAATACTGGAAAACAAAGTGCTTAGGGCCACGGCCAAGACTCATAAAGAAGCTGTGTTCAAGAATCATCACACTGAACTAAGAGAATCAATAACACTATCTGAATTCTGAGTTCCTATAGATGCCAATCACTCTGAGCTTCAATGGATAAAGTGAGATGCCAAAACTGTTCAGAAGCAAAAAGCTACTAGTCCCGCTCATCTAATTAGGATCTGAGCTTCAATCAAAAACTCTGAGATATTATTGCTTCTCAACCTATTAGTCTTATATTTTATTTTTCTAGTTGCTTGAGGACAAGCAACAGTTTAAGTTTGGTGTTGTGATGAGCGGATATTTTATGCGCTTTTTGGGGATAATTTCATATAGTTTTGAGTATGTTTTAGTTAGTTTTTAGTCTATTTCCAGTAGTTTTTAGGAAAAATTCATATTTCTGGACTTTACTATGAGTTGTGTGTTTTTCTGTAATTTCAGGTATTTTTCTGGCTGAAATTGAAGGAGCTGAGCAAAAATCTGATTCAGGCTGAAAAAGGACTGCTGATGCTGTTGGATTCTGACCTCCCTGCACTCAAAGTGGATTTTCTGGAGCTACAGAACTAGAAATGGCGTGATTTCAATTGCGTTGGAAAGTAGACATCCAGGGCTTTCCAGAAATATATAATAGTCCATACTTTGCACAAGAATTGACGATGTAAACTGGCGTTCAACGCCAGCCTTCTGCCCAAATCTGGCGTCCAGCGCTAGAAAAGGATCAAGAAATGGAGTTGAACGCCCAAACTGGCACAAAAACTGGCGTTCAACTCCACAAATAGCCTCTGCACGTGAATTGCTTAAAGTCTCAGCCCCAGCACACACCAAGTGGGCCCCAGCACACCAAGTGGGCCCCAGAAGTGGATCTCTGCATCATCCATCATAGTCCACTCATATTTTGTAACCCTAGGCTACTGGTTTAGTATTTAAACAACTTTTAGAGACTTATTTTGTATCTCATGACATTTCAGATCTAAACTTTGTATTCTCTGACGGCATGAGTCTCTAAACCCCATTGTTGGGGGTGAGGAGCTCTGCTGTGTCTCGATGAATTAATGCAAGTATTTCTGTTTTCCATTCAAACACGCTTGTTCCTATCTAAGATGTTCATTCGCGCTTAACTGTGATGAAGGTGATGATCAGTGACATTCATCACCTTCCTCAACCCATGAACGTGTGCCTGACAACCACCTCCGTTCTATATCCGATTGAATGAGTATCTCTGAGATCTCTTAATCAGAATCTCCGTGGTATAAGCTAGAACTGATGGCGGCATTCATGAGAATCCGGAAAGTCTAAACCTTGTCTGTGGTATTCCGAGTAGGATTCAAGGATTGAATGACTGTGACGAGCTTCAAACTCCTGAAGGCTGGGCGTTAGTGACAGACGCAAAAGGATAGTAAATCCTATTCCAACCGGATCGAGAACCAACCGGTGATTAGCCGTGCTGTGACAGAGTGCGTGAGCGTAGTTTTCACTGGAAGGATGGAAGGTAGCCATTGACAACGGTGATCCCCCAACACACAGCTTGCCATAGGAGGACGTGCGTGCGTGAACAAGAAGACAGAGGAAAGCAGAGATTCAGAAGACAAAGCATCTCCAAAACTCCAACATATTCTCCATTACTGCACAACAAGTAATTTTTAATTTATGCTCTACTGGTTACTCACAATTCAATTGATAAACATAATTGACTTCCTGACTAAGATTTACAAGATAACCATAGATTGCTTCAAACCAACAATCTCCGTGGGATTCGACCCTTACTCACGTAAGGTATTACTTGGACGACCCAGTGCACTTGCTGGTCAGTTGTATCGAAGTTGTGACAGACTGTAAAACTAGATCAGAGTATCTGACCTAATAAGCCATTACCAGAGATCACAATTTCGTGCACCACTTCCTCTGAAGAGGATGAAGATGATACTAAAGAGCAAGTTGCTAAGTACCTTGGAGCAATCATGAAGTTAAATGTCAAGTTATTTGGTAATGATACTTGGGAGGATGAACCCCCCTTGCTCACCAAAGAACTGGATGCCTTGACTAGACAGAAATTACCTCTAAAGAGACAAGACCCTGGAAAGTTCTCAATACCTTGTACCATATGCACCATAACCTTTGAAAAGGCTCTATGTGACCTAGGGTCAAGCATAAACCTCATGCCCCTCTCTGTAATGGAGAAGCTAGGAATCCTTGAGGTACAAGCTGCAAGAATCTCACTAGAGATGGCAGACAATTCAAGAAAACAAGCTTATGGACTTGCAGATGATGTCTTGGTAAAGGTTGAAGACCACTACATCCCTGCTGATTTTATAGTCTTAGACACTGGGAAGTGTATGGATGAATCCATCATCCTTGGCAGACTCTTTGACATCGAGATTTTTGCCAGTAAAGAATGTCATAAAAACAGTCGCGTTGTAGGTATAGTCTCTAAACCGACAAAAATCCCTTCGTACAAACGTTTTGGTTGTCACAAGTAACAAACCCCTTTAAAATTGATAACCGAGTATTTAAACCTCGGGTCGTCTTCTCAAGGAATTGCAAGGAGGTATGTTCTTATTATTGGTTATGAGAATTGGATTTTAATCCCACTTAGTTAAGTCAAGTGGACTAATTAGCTTGATCCTCAAGTCCTAGTCAACTCCTGTGGAGAGACTAGTGTTAGAGCAATCCTAGCTAAAGCGAAATCTGCCAATTTCAACCACTCCTGAGTTTGACAACTCAAGTGTTACCAATTATTTAACCAAAGCCAAAAGGGAGAAAAATATCTAAATTAAATTAAAAGCATCAATAAAAGCAAAGCAATCTTAAATCTGAAAATACCTCGAATTGCATTAACAAAAGAAATTAAATCTGGCATAGATGTTTATAAATTAAATTGAGAAAATAAATAAAAATAAAGAACCTGGGATTGAGAGCTACTCCTAAAACTAAGAGAAATCCTAAATCCTAATCCTAAGAGAGAGGAGAGAACCTCTCTCTCTAAAAACTACATCTACTTCTAAAATTGTGAATTATCAGAGCCTCCCTATGAATGGATGTATTCTCCCACTTTATAGCCTCTAATCTGTGTTTTCTGGGCCGCAAACTGGGTCAAAAACAGTCCAGAATTCGCTGGTTTCAAATTTTGCCTCGCTGGATTTCCGTCACTGCGACGTGGCCGCATGAATCACGCGGTCGCGTCGCCTAGCTTCAGAGGAACTATAGTATATTATATATCAAATCGAAGCCCCGGACGTTAGCTTTCTAACGCAACTGAAACTGCATCATTTGGACCTCTGTAGCTAAAGTTATAGCCATTTGAGTGCGAAGAGGTCAGGCTGGACAGCTTAGCAATTTCTCCAACTTATTGCATTCCTTCCACTTTTGCATGCTTTCTTCCCATCCTCCAAGCCATTCCTACCTTATAATATCTAAAAACACTTAACACACATATCAAGGTATCTAATGGTAATAAGAGAGGATTAACAATAAGCAAATATAAGATCAAAGAAGCATGTTTTCAATTAAAGCACATAATCGGGAAGGCAAATATAAAACCATGCAAATAGTATGAATAAGTGGGTAAAGAGTTGATAAAATATACTCAATTGAGCAAAAGATAAACCATAAAATAGTGGTTTATCACCCTTCCTAGCCACAGCAAAAGCTGTGATTGATGTTGACAGAGGAGAATTGATCCTTCAAGGAGGACTCCCTTGTGTTTAAAGCTAAGGATCTCCCTCTGTAACCATGGAGAGGAAGCATGAAAAGCTTCTCTCAATACAGAGTCAAACAAAATCCTCACAATCAAACTCTAAGTTTGGTGTTGGAAGGCCACAACCAAACTCTAAGTTTGGTGTTGAGAGGCCATCATCATGCTCTGAGTATCTGTGAGGCTCCATAAGAGCCCACTGTCAAGCTACTGACATTAAAAAAGCACTTGTTGGGAGGTAATCCAATTTTACTTATCTGTTATATTTCTTTTTTTTCATTATTATTTTATATTTTCTGTAGGTTGATAATCATGGGAAGTCACAAAAATAATTGAAAAAGCAAAAACAAACTGAAAAACAGAATCAAAAATAGCACACCCTCGAGGAGAAGACTACTAGTGTTTAAACGCCAGTAAAGGCAGCAGAATGGGTGTTAAACGCCCAGTCTGGCACCATTCTGGGCGTTTAACGCCAGAAATGGGCACCAGACTGGCGTTTAACGCCAGAAAGGGCAAGAAGCTGGCGTTAAATGCTAGAAATGGGCAGCAACCTGGTGTTTAACGCCAGGATTGGCAGCAGAGGGCATTTTGCACGCCTAATTGGTGCAGGGATGAAAAATCCTTGACACCTCAGGATCTGTGGACCCCACAGGATCCCCACCAACCTCAACTCACTCTCTCTCTTCTTCACACCTTTTCATAATCCTCTTCCCCAAATACCCTTCACCAATCAACTCAATACCTCTTCCCCAAAAATCCCTCACCTATCAAATCCTACCCTCTTCTCCATAAACCCTTCACCAATCCAAATCCATCCATCAAAAACCCCACCTACCTCACCATTCAAATTCAAACCACTTTCCCTTCCAAACCCACAAATACATGGCCGAACCTTACCCTCTCCCCACTCCTATATAAACCCATCTTCACCCCTTCATTTTCACACATCTTAAACACTACTTCTCCCCCTTGGCCGAAACACTAACCCACCTCCATCTCCTCAATTTCTTCTTCCTCTACTCTCTTCATTCTTCTTTTGCTCGAGGACGAGCAAACCTTCTAAGTTTGGTGCGGTAAAAGCGTTGCTTTTTGTTTTTCCATAACCATTTATGGCACCTAAGGCCGGAGAAACCTCTAGAAAGAGGAAAGGGAAGGCAAAAGCTTCCACCTCCGAGTCATGGGAGATGGAGAGATTCATCTCAAGGGTGCATCAAGACCACTTCTATAAAGTTGTGGCCAAGAAGAAAGTGATCCCCGAGGTCCCTTTCAAGCTCAAAAAGGGTGAGTATCCGGAGATCCGACATGAGATGCGAAGAAGAGGTTGGGAAGTTCTCACCAACCCCATTCAACAAGTCGGAATCTTAATGGTTCAAGAGTTCTATGCCAATGCATGGATCACCAAGAACCATGATCAAAGTGTGAACCCGGACCCAAAGAATTGGCTTACAATGGTTCGGGGGAAATACTTAGATTTCAGTCCGAAAAATGTAAGGTTGGCATTCAACTTGCCAATGATGCAAGGAGATGCACACCTCTACGCTAGAAGGGTCATCTTTGATCAAAGGTTGGACCAAGTCCTCATAGACATCTGTGAAGAGGGCGCTCAATGGAAGAGAGATTCAAGAGGGAAGCCGGTTCAACTAAAAAGGCATGACCTCAAACCTGTGGCTAGGGGATGGTTGGAGTTCATCCAACACTCAATCATTCCCACTAGCAACCGGTCTGAAGTTACTATAGACCGGGCTATCATGATCCATAGCATCATGATTGGAGAGGAAGTAGAAGTTCATGAGGTTATATCCCTAGAACTCTATAAGGTGGCAGACAAGTCCTCTACTTTGTCAAGGTTAGCCTTCCCTCATCTTATTTGTCACCTTTGCAATTTAGCTGGAATTGACATAGAGGAAGACACCCTCATTGAGGAGGAGAAGCCCATCACTAAAAAAAGGATGGAGCGAACAAGAGATCCCACTCATGGACAAGAGCATGAGGAAATTCCTCATCATGAAATTCCTGAGATACCTCAAGGGATGCATTTTCCTCAACAAAACTATTGGGAGCAAATTAACACCTCCCAAGGAGAACTAAGTTCCAATATGGGACAACTAAGGGTGGAGCACCAAGAGCATTCCATCCTCCTCCATGAAATTAGAGAAGATCAAAGAATCATGAGAGAGGAGCAACAAAGGCAAGGAAGAGACATTGAGGAGCTCAAGCACTCCATAAGATCTTCAAGAGGAAGAACTAGCCGCCATGACTAAGGTGGACCCATTCTTTAATCTCCTTGTTCTTTATTTTCTGTTTTTCAAATTTTTATGCTTTATGTTTATCTATGTTTGTGTCTTTATTACATGATCACTAGTGTCTAAGTGTCTATGCCTTAAAGCTATGAAAATGAATCCATCACCTTTCTTAAATGGAAAATGTTTCTAATTGAAAAAGAAAAAGAAGTGCATGAATTTCAAATTTTAAAACAGTTTAGTTATTTTGATGTGGTGGCAATACTTTTGTCTTTCTGAATGAATGTTTGAACAGTGCATATTTTTTGAATTTGTTGTTCATGAATGTTAAAATTGTTGGCTCTTGAAAGAATTATGAAAAAGGAGAAATGTTATTTGATAATCTGAAAAATCATAAAATTGTTTCTTGAAGCAAGAAAAAGCAGTGAAAAGCTTGCAGAAAAAAATATATATGCAAAAAAAAAAGAGAGAGAGAGAAAGAAAAAGAAAAACAAGCAGAAAAAGCCAATAGCCCTTTAAACCAAAAGGCAAGGGTAAAATAAAAAGGATCCAAGGCTTTGAGCATCAGTGGATAGGAAGGCCCACAGGAATAAAATCCTGGCCTAAGCGGCTAAACCAAGCTGTCCCTAACCATGTGCTTGTGGCGTGAAGGTGTCAAGTGAAAACTTGAGACTGAGCGGTTAAAGTCGTGGTCCAAAAGCAAAAAGAGTGTGCTTAAGAGCTCTGGACACCTCTAATTGGGGACTCTAGCAAAGCTAAGTCACAATCTGAAAAGGTTCACCCAGTTATGTGTCTGTGGCATTTATGTATCCGGTGGTAATACTGGAAAACAAAATGCTTTGGGTCACGGCCAAGACTCATAAAGTAGCTGTGTTCAAGAATCAACATACTTAACTAGGAGAATCAATAACACAATCTGAATTCTGAGTTCCTATAGATGCCAATCATTCTGAACTTCAAAAGGATAAAGTGAGATGCCAAAACTGTTCAGAAGCAAAAAGCTAAAAGCCTCGCTCCTCCAATTAAGACTGATCTTCATAGATATTTTTGGAATTCATTGTATATTCTATTCTTTTTATCCTATTTGATTTTCAGTTGCTTCAAGCAACAATTTAAGTTTGGTGTTGTGATGAGCGGATAATTTATACGCTTTTTGGCATTGTTTTTACTATGTTTTTAGTAGATTTTAATTAGTTTTTATTATATTTTTATTAGTTTTTAAATAAAAATTATATTTTTGGAATTTACTATGATTTTGTGTATTTTTCTGTGATTTCAGGTATTTTCTGCCTGAAATTGAGGGACCTGAGCAAAAATCTGATTCAGAGGCTGAAAAAGGACTGGAAATGCTATTGGATTCTGACCTTCCTGCACTCGAAGTGGATTTTCTGGAGCTACAGAAGCTCAATTGGCGCGATCTCAATTGCGTTACAAAGTAGACATCCTGCGCTTTCCAGCAATATATAATAGTTCATACTTTGCCTAAGATTGGATGGCCCAAACCGGCGTTCAATGTCAGCATAGAAATTCTGGCGTCAAAACGCCAGAACTGGCATAAAAGCTGGAGTTAAATGCCCAAATTGGCACAAAAGCTGGCATTTAACTCCAAGAAAAGTCTCTACACGTGAAAGCTTCAATGCTCAGCCCAGGCATACACCAAGTGGGCCCGGAAGTGGATTCTGCATCATTTACTCATTTCTGTAAACCCTAGGCTACTAGTTTTCTACAAATAGGACCTTTTTCTATTGTATTTTACACACTTGATCAGACTTTTCATCTTGGAACTTGTATGTTCACGCTTTGGGAGGCTAGGCATTCGGCCATGCCTAGACCTTTTGTTCTTATGTATTTTCAACGGTAGAGTTTCTACACACCATAGATTAAGGTGTGGAGCTCTGCTGTTCCTCATGAATTAATGCAAAGTACTATTGTTTTTCCTATTCAATTCACGCCTACTTCTTCTCTAAGATATACACTCGTTCTTCAACCTGATGAATTTGATGGTCCGTGACACTCATCATCATTCTCACCTATGAACATGTGCCTGACAACCACCTCTGTTCTACTTGCAATAGCTTGAATGTGTATCTCTTGGGTTTCTAATCTAAGATTAGAACCTTCGTGGTATAGGCTAGAATTATTAGCGGCCATTTCTGAGGTCCGAAAAGTCTAAACCTTGTCTGTGGTATTTCGAGTAGGATCTGGGAAGGGATGACTGTGACGAGCTTCAAACTCGCAAGTGTTGGACGTGTGACAGATGCAAAAGGATGAATGGATCCTATTCCAACATGATCGAGATCCGACAGATGATTAGCCGTGCGGTGACAGCGCATTTAGAATATTTTCACTGAGAGGACGGGAAGTAGCCATTGACAACGGTGATGCCCAACATAAATCTTGCCATAGAAAGAAGTATGAATGATTGGAAGAAGGCAATAGGAAAGCAGAGGTTCAGAAGGAACAAAGCATCTCCATACGCTTATCTAAAATTCCTACCAATGAATTACATAAGTATCTCTATCTTTAGTTTATGTTTTATTCATACTTTAATTATCAATTCTCCATAACCATTTAAATCTGCCTGACTGAGATTTACAAGATGACCATAGCTTGCTTCAAGCCGACAGTCTTCGTGGGATCGACCCTTACTCACGTAAGGTTTATTACTTGGACGACCTAGTGCACTTGCTGGTTAGTTGTGCGGAGTTGTGACAAAGAGTTGAGATTACAATTGTGCATACCATGATGTTGGCGCCATTGATGATCACAATTTCGTGCACCACTAGTGTTCAATCATCTTGGGGAAGAGGTTGAATGCCAAATGGGTTTTATGGGAACCTTGGAAAAGGAAACATGAAACCATGCTTGAAATCCTTTCTCACACTTGAGTAGATCTGGGTTTTGGTGATTGGATATGGTGACATATAATCCACCCACTATTTAGATTTATGAGGATGTGTGGTATAATCAGGGACCAAGCATATCTCTCTTCATGAGCAATTAGACCAAGGAATTGGCTGATTATCAAGATTTGAGAGACTGAATCACCAAGGGATTGGGGTTCAATCAATCATGATTGCAAAGAGGTCAATGAGTTGCATGATTGAAAATGAGATGAGCTAGATTTAATCCAAAGAGAACAATATCTCCTGACCCAAATTTTCCCTGTTCTTACATCCCACATTCTTTATAGCTTTCGTTACATTCTGTTATTCCCCATTCTCATTTACAATTCAGCCATTTATATTTCTGCACTTTACATTCTTGCCATTTACTCTTCTGCACTTTATTGATTTTCTTTACTTTTTAGTCATTTACAATTCTGCTCATCTAAAATTCTGCAATCACAACCTACATTGCTCAGCTTGACTAATTCACCCATTGATTAAAATTGCTCAAGTCTACCAATCTCTGTGGATACGATCCCACTCCACTGTGGGTTATTACTTGACGACAATTTTTAGTGCGCCTGCAAAGAACGGATTTATGATTTTATATGGGGAGTGAATTCCAGTCATCACCTTTCATTGTCATTTACATTCCTGGTTTTACTTTCTTGTCATTTAAGTTTCAGATCTTTTAATTTCTTGCCATTTAAGTTTCAGTTCTTTAATTTCTTGCTATTTAAGTTTCCGCCATTTACATTTCGCAGTTTACTATCAGTACTTTAAATTTCTAGCAATTTTACCAAACTCATCAACTATTAGCTTGACTAGATAAATCACCTAACTAAAGTTGCTTAATCCATCAATCCCTGTGGGATCGACCTCACTCAATAGTGAGTTATTACTTGACGATTCGGTACACTTGCCGAAGGAATCTGTGTTGTGCAAATTTTCATGCACCCAGTTTTTGGCGCCGTTGCTAGGGATTGATTCAGATTAACAATGATCAAGTGGGTGATAGTCTAGATTGAGCATTTGTTTTCTTTGTTTTGGTTTAAGCATACTAACTGTTTGATACATTATGTCTGCTAATTCTAACACATACTCTAGCAATAGAGTATTCAACTTGCTTTTGGTTTGTCTATTGTGTTGTGTAAGCCAAGAAGGAGAGATGCATCCACTTCCTTTGATTCTGAACCCGAAAGAACCTTTCTGAGACTTAGAAGAGAGGCAAGAGGGAAGGGAGTTCTTGGAAAAGAGGATTCAGAAGAAAGAGATCAAATTATGGAGGACAACATCTGCAACCCACCTGAGGAGGTTGCCAACAATAATGGGCAACCTGCAAGGAGGGTGCTAGCCTCCTATACAATCCCTGGTCCGAGGAACTGTGGGAGTAGCATTCTTACTCCTAATGTACATGCCAACAACTTTGAGCTTATACCCCAGCTCATTACTTTGGTTAAGAACAATTGTCAGTATAGCGGAGGTGCTTTGGAGGACCCAAATCAACACTTATCCATTTTTCTAAGGATATGCGACACTGTCAAAATTAATGGAGTGAACCCAGACATCTACAAGCTACTTCTATTTTCCTTTTCTCTTAGGGACAAAGCAACTCAGTGGTTGGAGACTTTTCCAAAAGAGAGCATCACAAGTTGGGATGACTTGGTTAGCAAATTCTTGGCCAAGTTTTATCTCCCTCAAAGAATCATCAGGCTCAAAACTGAGGTGCAAACTTTCAGACAATTGGAGGGAGAATCCTTATATATGGCCTAGGAGAGATACAAGGCACTAATTAGAAGATGTCCTTCGGATATGTTAAGTGAGTGGGAGAAGCTCCATAAATTCTCTGAAGGTCTCTCCATGAAAGCAAGAAACGCATCGGACTACTCTTCAGGAGGGTCACTTCAAATAATGAAAACTCTAGAGGAGGCACATGATCTCATAGATATGGTGGCAAACAATCAGTATTTCTACTCCTCAGAGAGACAGGCAACTCCAAAGAAAGGTGTATTTGAGCTTGAGGGTGTGGATGCTATCCTAGCCTAGAACAAGTTGATGCACCAAAAATTCTAGCAGCAGATAGACATGATGGCAAAAAGGATGTGTTCCAAGGGTTACCTGAAACTGAAGGTCGATCTCGGATGAGATCTGCTGTGGTGCCCAGAACTGTCATGTTCGACTTGTTGACCTTGGTGGTGCTGCTGATCCTTGTTCATCGGAGGGTGGTGGTACCTGCAAGGGATTCTGATGCCTAAGTTAGCATGGGCTTTAAGCAGGTATTTTGTAGAATCAGAGTATGAATTATACCTGGGTGCTCCAATGTATTTATAGTAGTGTGGGCTGACCTTCTTAGATAAGATAAGTTAGTTATCTTATCTTATCTTTGGGTGAAGTCTCCTTATCTCTTAAGGGAACCGCCTTTATCTTTCTATGCTTTAGCTGCCTTTAGATTGGGCTGTGTCCCTTCGTTTGGCCGACCTCTTTAAAGTAAAGGTCGGGGGACCTTACCTGAAGACGTCGGTTGCTTTGTTTTCGATTAGCCTGGGTCGGATAGGTTGGCCTAGGGTATGAACAGTGCCCTTGCTCGAGCTCGGTCTTTCCTTTTAGATCTCGACCTCTCTAAGGAAAGCCGTGTTTGAGCATGTTGCTTTGGGTTGATCTCCGGTTGAGGCTCCTTAGATGCGAGGCGTTTCTCTTTATTGTAGCGCACGTTTGCACTTTTCTTGGAAACGTGCGAGGGTTTTAAAAGCTCATAAATATCCCTTCACCGTTTCTTTTTTCCCACTTTGTTACTTCATTTTTGAAAATTTTCAAAGTGTCACTTTATAGTTTCTTTCTCTAACTCATCTTCGTCTTCTTTGCTCATCGTTTGCAAGGTGTTTTGCTCCTTCTGGTATGCTCTGGCTTACACGTCCCCCAGCTTTCCATTTCCTTTGCTCGAGGACGTATTTGGTCGCTTGCTTCTTCCTAATTCTTCCCTTGCGCTCGCTTCTTCATCCTTTGCAGGTTGGTATTTTCATTCCCTTTTACATTTTCACCAGTCACGTTCTTGCATATCTCCACTGTTGTGCGTGATTTTTACTGATGTTGTCTCTGAAAATCCTGACCCTTTTGAGAAAAGATTGTATCTTTCCTTTTTAAATTTTGTTTTCACGTTTATCTGAAAAGCTTGCATCTTTGTAGTGATCAGTGCATTCTATTGATGTGACACGCGTACCTGTTAGTTTTTGCTTCCTTGGTGTTTTATTATCGTTGTTTCTGTTTCTTTCGTCCTTGCATGTCCTCGTCTATGGGTTCACTACTTTAGTTTGAACTGTTGGTAAAGAAAGGTTGTAGCTTTCACTGATTTTTATTGGTGATGATGACTTTCTTGCTGCTTTGTGTGGAGTGATGTTACTAGAGAAGGATTGTGTTTTCTTGTTGTGAAATATTTAGGGCATAGATCATCGATTTCCTTCTTTCCTGGTTCTTGCCTTGTTACTGCCTCCAAAGGGTGCCCCTGGATTTTAGTGTGAATCCTGGGGTTTCCCTTTTACTATCGTATCTGACTCTTGATGTTCATATGTTATTGTCCGAGTTGCTTCCTTATTTGTCCGAGTTGTTTGGTAGTAACCCATTTTCCTTTTTCTTACTGTAGGAATAGTTGACCTATGTCTTCTCGCAAAAACGTTGTTGAAATGTCTACTAAGATCCTGGAGGGCATGTCTGACTGGCTGGATTCTATTGTGTTGATGTGTGTTACTGTGGCTAATCCTCTGCGTGCGACATAAGAGGCATCGTAGAATTTGTAGTGATAAGGAGCAGGAGAAAAATTATGAGTTGGTATCACCTGACCTTGAGGAGAGGGTTAGTTTTCCTTCTTTGACTCCCGGGGAACGTCCTTTTTTCTATGCTTACGACTACTTCTTCAGTCAATTAAACATTACCATTCCTTTTACCCCTTTTGAAACTGAGTTGTTGTGGTCCTGTAATGTAGCCCCTTCCCAGCTCTATCCGAACTCATGGGGCTTTATAAAAATCTTCCAATTGTTGTGTCAAGAATTGGATATCCGACCTACCCAAACTCTCTTCCTTTACCTTTTTGTGTTGACAAAGCCTGTGGTAGCGAAGAAGAAAGCCTCCTGGGTGTCTTTCCGAGCTACTCAAGGAAAGAAAGTGCTCTCTATGTATGAGGAGTCCTTTAGGGACTTTAAGAATTACTATTTCAAGGTCTGAGTGGTCTACGAAATCGTGATCGTTCATTCCTTGGTAACGGCGTTAAAGACTTAATATGCACATTCATAATCTTAGTTCTTTGTCACAACTTTGCACAACTAACCAGCAAGTGCACTCGGTCGTCCAAGTAATAAACCTTACGTGAGTAAGGGTCGATCCCATGGAGATTGTCGGCTTGAAGCAAGCTATGGTCACCTTGTAAATCTCAGTCAGGAAAATTCAAATGGTTATAGAGTTTTAATAATTAAAAGATAAATAAAACGTAAAATAAAGATATAGATACTTATGTAATTCATTGGTGAGAATTTTAGATAAGCGTATGGAGATGCTTAGTTCCTTCTGAATTTCTGCTTTCTTACTGCTTTCATCCAATCTTTCCTACTCCTTTCCATGGCAAGCTGTATGTTGGGCATCACCGTTGTCAATGGATACATCCCGTCCTCTCAGTGAAAATGGTCCAAAATGCACTGTCACCACACGGCTAATCATCTGTCGGTTCTCGATCATACTGGAATAGGATTCAGTAATCCTTTTGCGTCTGTCACTACACCCAGCACTCGTGAGTTTGAAGCTCGTCACAGCCATCCCTTCCCAGATCCTACTCGGAATACCACAGACAAGGTTTAGACTTTCTGGATCTCAAGAATGGACGCCAATAATTCTAGCCTATACCACGAAGACTCTGATCTCACGATCAGGAGGCTAAGAGATATGCATTCAAGCTTGCTTTCATGTAGAACGGAAGTGTTTGTCAGGCACGCGTTCATAAGTGAGAATGGTGATGAGCGTCACATAATCATCACATTCATCATGTTCTTATGTGCGAATGAATATCTTAGAGAAGAAATACGCTTGAGTTGAATAGAAAAACAATAGTACTTTGCATTAATTCATGAGGAACAGTAGAGCTCCACACCTTAATCTATAGTGTTTAGAAACTCTACCGTTGAAAATACATAAGAACAAGGTCTAGGCATGGCCGAATGGCCAGCCCCCTAAACATGTACAAAATGATCTAAAGATTAACAAAAGATCCCAAGATTGTAAAAACAATAGTAAAAATTTATATTTATACTAAACTAGTTACTAGGGTTTACAGAGATAAGTAAATGATGTAGAAATCCACTTCTGGGCCCACTTGGTGTGTGCTTGGACTGAGCATTGAAGCTTTCATGTGTAGAGGTCTTCCTTGGGGTTAAACGCCAGTTTGTAACCTGTTTCTGGCGTTTAACTCTGCTTTGCAACCTGTTTCTGGCGTTTAACTCCAAAATAGGGCAGAAAGCTGGCGTTGAACGCCCGTTTGCGTCGTCTAAACTCGGGCAAAGTATAGACTATTATATATTGCTGGAAAGCCCTGGATATCTACTTTCCAACGTAATTAAGAGCGCGCCATTTGGACTCTTATAGCTCCAGAAAATCTACTTTGAGTGCAGGGAGGTCAGAATCCAACAGCATCTGCAGTCCTTCTTCAGCCTCTGAATCTGATTTTTGCCCAAGTCCCTCAATTTCAGCTAGAAATTACCTGAAATCACAGAAAAACACACAAACTCATAGTAAAGTCCAGAAATGTAATTTTTGATTAAAAACTAATAAAAATATACTAAAAACTAATCAAATCATACTAAAAACTATGTAAAAACAATGCCAAAAAGCGTATAAATTATCCACTTTTCACTGAGCTGCTGAGGGTGTCCACCCTTTCTTCTTAGATGAGAATAATGAGCCCTCCTTTCCTTTATGCTGGCAGAAAAATGTAGTAGTAGCTAGGTATTCTAGGGAAAGTCTGGATGAGGTCGAGCATGCCTTTGTGAACGTACTAGAGGAGAACTGGGGCGAGCCTCCTCATCTTAACATAAAGAGGTTTCTTGGGGATCCCTCCCTTCTTCATGCTGAACTGGGTAGTGGACGACTTCTTTATAGTTTTATTTTGTGGTTGAATTTTTCCTTTTTTTGTTTGTGACTTCTTTTCTTGGTTTCTGTTTTGTAGAGATGGTAAAATCCACGGACTCCATGAAACACTTCCGTCGGGCTAAGAAAGCAACAGCTGCGCAAAACATCTCGGCGAAGGCTTCTGGAGAAGGATCTGCCCAAGTTCCTCCGAAGAGGCTGACCTCAGACACTTCTGGGCCGAGGAAAATCATCCCGACTCCTCAGGTTTGTGTGGTTCCTTCTGCTCCTCTCCAGTCATCCTCTGGTGCTGTCTCTTCTCCTATTACTGGTCCTCCTCCTAAAAAATAGAAGACTGTGGAGCCTTATGACTTGGACGCCCCTAATTTTGTTGCTGTGGGGTTTGTTCATAATCAAATTGCTCCTTATGGTCAATTTTCGATGGATGATGTGTCCATCCTTTATCACTTGAATTTTATTACTAGTAATAGTATTCAGATGGCCCATATGGGAGCAGCTCTATTCCACACTATTTAACAGAGTTAAGGGCTTGAAGGACGAGCTGGATGCCAGGGTGGCTAAGCTAGAGCTAGACTTGGAGAAAGAGAAGTCTCGAGCTACCAGGGCTGAGGCGGCTACAAATTTGGCGGAGGAGATGGCGAAGAAACATAAGGAAAGTTATACCCATACTTATGCCGAGGTGTTGGAACTGAGGGAGAGGCTTAAATCTGCCCTAGTGAATTATGCCGATCTCCATGGTCATCTGGTAGAAACCGTGACAGGTGCTTACGAAAATTTAAAGGCACAGGTCCGAGTTCTCGCTCCTGAACTCGACCTGACTATCTTTAGCCTGGACAATGTGGTGGAGGATGGCAAAATAGTTCCTGATGAGTATTTTGGTGAAAAATAAATTTCTCCCAAAACACACAAATCTAACCGGCAAGTGCACCGGGTCGCATCAAGTAATAAAAACTCACGGTAGTGAGGTCGATCCCACAGGGATTGATGGATCAAGCAATTTTAGTGGGTGATTAGTTTAGTCAAGCTAACATTGAGTGGTTGGGTGAAATTTTGAGAGCAGAATGTAAAATACAGAGAATTTAAAGTTGCAGAAAATAAATGTGCAGAAACTTAAAGTGCAAGAAAAGTAAATTGCAGAAACTTAATTTGCAAGAAATGTAAATTGCATTAAATGTAAAGGGAATTGGGAATTGGATTTGCAGAAATTAAACAAGGAAAAGTTAAATTGCAACAAGCAGAGAAGTAAAAGATGGATTTGATTGATTCGGAACCAAAACAGAAATGTAAATAAACATGAAAAGCAATAAACAGAGAATGTAAAATTGGAATTAAGATCTCAGGACCCAAGAGACTAGATAACTAAGTCTAGATCTCAATGCCTTCCTAGATCCAACAAGAACAATTGCAAGAGAAATTAAAGAAAAGTAAATTGCAGAAGCCAAGAGAATGTGAAGTAGTAAACAGGAATGGAAATTCAATTGTGCAGAGAAAGTAAACAAGAAAATTCTCAAGGTGAGATTGAAACAGAATTTCTTCAATTCTCAACCCAAGATTCAAAACGAAATTGAAAACTAAGAGAGAGCTCTCAAATCCTAATGCTCCCTAGTGGAGCCAGCCTCTCTACAAATATGAAACAGATGCCTATTTATAGGCATTTTTACAAAATAAAAATGAAATTCAAAACAAATTACAATTAAAATAAAATTTCTATTCTAACTATCTCTTGTGCCTCTGAGTGGTGTCAATTGGGCCTTTGCTCTTGATGGAATTGGGTTGAAAGAGACCTTGGTTGATTGCTCTTGAAGTTTGAAGAAGAACCAAAGTGAACCAATTGAACCGGGTTTGAGGTTAGCCAAAGTTGGACCTAAAGTTTGAGCCAAAGTTAGGGGTCTAACTTTGGCTCCAACTTTTCACATCAGCAAACACAATCTGCTGGTATGGACGTTGGTGCCAACGTTAGGGGTCTAACTTTGACCCTAACGTTGGCCTCCCTTATGCACATTTATGGCGCCAACTTTGTCCTCTTGTCATGTTGCCAATTTTATGCCTAATATAGACTATCATATATGGTTGGAAAGCTCTGAATGTCAGCTTTCTAACCCACTTGGAATCACTTCAATTGGACATCTACAACTCAAGTTATGATCATTTGAAGAGGGCATGGTCGCTGGCTTTGGTGTGCAGCGTTTGAGGTAACGTTAGCCCTCAAACGTTGGCGAAAACGCCAGTTCTGGAGGCTCAAATGTATTGTCCACCCCATACTATTATACATTGTTGGAAAGCCCTGGATGTCTACTTTCCAATGCCGTTGGGAGCACATTATTTGGAGATCTACAGCTCGAGTTATACTCCATCAAAGGTGCAGAGGTCAAGTGGCCTCACTGCATGTTGCCACCATGTTCATTTATGCACATTGCGGGGCAGTTTTCTCCCTCAATTTTAGTGTCCACCATGCAGTGCCATATATTCTTGGAAAGCTCTTGATTCCTACTTTCCAATGCTTCTTGAATCACCTCATTTGGAGCTCTGTAGCTCAAGTTATTCTTGTTGGAAGTATACCCCTTGTATGTCTTGTGGTGTGTGGCGCCAACGTTAGCCTCCAAGTTAGGGGGCTAACGTTGGCGCAAACGTTGGCCCTTCTCCCTTATGTTTTCATGTGCCAATGTTAGCCTCCAAGTTAGGGGGCTAACGTTGGCGCAAACGTTGGTGCCCAGGGGAGAAACTCTCAAGTTCCAACGTTAGCCTCCAAGTTAGGGGGCTAACGTTGGAGCTAACGTTGGCCTCTTCCTTGAATGTTTATGTGCCAACGTTAGCCTCCAAGTTAGGGGGCTAACGTTGGCTCAAACGTGGGGAGCCCAGGGAGTAATCTTCATGCCTAACGTTAGCCTCCAAGTTAGGGGGCTAACGTTGGGGCTAACTTCATGCCTTCCTGGTTCAATTTTCAATTATTCCATTGTCCTCTCTTCACTCCTAGCCATTCCTCTTTACTTCAACCTTTCTCCAAGCTTTCTTCACCTATCATTAATCAACCAAACTCATCAAAGCTATGGTCAAAATCATGAGATATTCATTCTTTCATAATATGCAAAAAATATAGCATAAAACCTCATAAAATGGCATAAATTCATACATGGTTGATTAAATCAAAGGAAGCATGAAAATCTACCCAATTGGCTTGCTTATGGCTCAAGAAAGTGCATAATTCAATTGAAAACAAAAGAAAAAGGCTAGTTAAAATAGGCTAAGATGACTTGTCATCACAACACCAAACTTAAAGCTTGCTTGTCCCCAAGCAAGAAAAGAATCATGCAATAAAGATTGACAATCCAAGGCAAGAAGAATAGCAACTCAATGTTCATGGTAAGCTAGTTTTCTAAGCATACTACAATCACAAAAGAAATGTAAATGATTGATGCTTCCATCTAGCTCAATTTATGAAATCTTTTTCTTATATTTCTTCCTTGAAACAAGCTTTTGATTTTCTTATTAGCTTCTCCTTTTTGGGTGCTTTGCCCCATGAGTTGATAACAAAGCTACGACTTCTAAATGCTTTGTTTTCAAGTATTACCACTTGATACATAAGCACCACAAGCATTTGATTAGATGACTTCATTAAGCTCATTTTTCTTTTCTTTTCTTAACTCTCTAATCATTGAGGCTCAGAGCCTTGAGCTTTGAGGGAGTGCTTTTGCACTTTGAGCCTAGCCTTGACTTCTAAGTGTTTTGTTTTCAAGCATTTGGCTTGATACATAAACACCACAAGTACTTAGCAAATAAATTACCATTGGTACTCAGAGCCTTCAGCTTTCTCACTCTTTCCCTTTTTCTTTTCTTGCTTTATTTTTGCATTTGCTTTCAAGGTTTTAATGATTTTCAAAAGATTTCACAAAATGTCCTAGATGAAAACTTCAATTAAGTAAAATCCAATCCAATTAAGCAACAATCAAACATACTAGCTTCCCAATACTTTTATGCACATGCTAAAATCTTCTTTAATGCCTTGTTTGTTTATGATCATGATACTTTGTTGCTTTTGAATTCACAAAACTCAAGTTGGTATTCATAATGACACAGCACCATGTTGCAAATTAAAAATCAACTATGCCTTTTCATACACACATGCATACAGAGAAGGTAAAGACAATCATGCAGTTTATAGTGCTTGAAACAAATGAGAGGAAAAGGAACTTTACAACCTTGTAGTTCATCTTCTCTATTGTTGTCATTTTCCTCCCATTCTCTTCCTTCCCATACCAAACTAAGAATGCTTGCTTATCCTCAAGCAACTATTAGAACCGTGGCTGTGGGGCTAAGATGGATCATGAATGTCTTACACAAGGAATGTTAGTAGTACATGTGTTTCAAGCAAGCAAAATTAAAGATAATAATCAAGGCACAAGATACAGAGACATTGTGATTGCATACTTAAGAAGGTGAGCATAATACTTTGCATAGAAGATAAGTGGCACACCAAACTTAGTGTGACACTTTCACTTTGGAATCAATGCAAGTATTCAGTCAAGATTTGAAGCAAATTGTGTTGCATAGCAACACCAAACTTAGAATGCAATCCTATGTCCATTTATTTGAACTAAAACTAAACAAAAAAAACTGTTATATGTTAAATACAATCACCAAATGAAGAGTCTGTTATGAATAAGGATGTCTTGGTGATGTATTAACAAAAACAGTTAATGAAGGAAAGCATTAAAAACAAGTAAATAAATGAAACAAAGAGAAAACAAAAATTATCCAACTAAGAAGAAAAATAACACTGTAAAAGGCAATATGATTATACAGACAAGTGATGTTGCTGGATTGATTTGCATAGAAAAATAGGTGGCACACCAAACTTAGAATCTTGGTGTGTCACTTTCATGTAAAATTGATGCAATCATCCATGAAGATGGAAAACAGTTTGTTGCAGGGCAACACCAAACTTATAATGTGATCATATGCCAATTTATTGAAATTTAAACAAAGCAAGGAAAAGAAATGTACCTACTGTCTACCTGTTCTTTACTTTCTTCCTCTTCTTCCAATTTGTTAAGAGAAATGACTTCAAAGGAGGAGAAGTTTCAGCTAGTGCCCCCTGTCTTGGTCTCTCCTCAGCAAGCTTCCTTGTGAAATTGGCTTGATTGATCTTGCTTGCTGGATCAGGGGGAGGATTGTTTGCAGTTGACCTTCTCATGAATGTTGTCCTTGGTGTCTTGGTCACAGTCCTCTTCTTGGTGCTTTTGTTAATTGCCTTCACTTCTTGGATGTCAAGACATGGTTGCTGTGTGATTATTGGAGTGATTTCTTCATTCAGGGCCCCTTGTATTGGTGGTTCCATGAACTCCTCCTTTATGTACTTCTCTGCATCACTTGAGTTTGGAATGACTTCTTCACTTTCTTGCTCCTCCACTTCCTCTTTTACACCCAACATTTGTTTCAATCGCTCTATCATGGGGGAGGTTTGTCGATCTTCCCAACATTTCTTCATCTCCTCGTCATACCTTTCAATCATGGATTCAAATGTTGAGGCGTTTTGGTCCAGGGAGGTTTGTGAGAGTTGTGAGTCTTCATGTTCTCTTGTCATCTCAAGTGTAGTTTCAGGTTCAACCACCTCATTCTTCATTGAAAGTTCACTTGATGCAGTGGCCTCCTTATCTTGCTCTTCCACTTTCTCCTTCATATCCATCAGTTGGCCTTCATTTTTCTTGCTCAGTGGTTCTAAGTGTTTCCTTATTTTCTCTAAATCTTCATTCGTATTTTTTAAGAGACTTTCTTCCCTTTTCCAGGCTTGTTGTTGTTCCTTCATGAATTGTTCTTGTCTTTTCAACAATTCTTTGGATTTTTGAAGTGGATCTTCATTTTGCTCTTCCACCTCCTCCTTTTTTGCAATTTCACTTAACACAGGGACCTTGCATTCTTGTTTTTCCATTTTCTCCTTCCTTGCATTCAACAATTGGCCTGCCATCACTTCCATATTTTTGAATGAATTCTCTTGCTCGTTCCAAGATCTTTGCACCTCCCTCTCATATTTTTCAAACATGATCTCTAGCTTTGAGAGGCCTAGGTTCGTGGAAGTTTGTGTTGAGGCATATTTAGGTGATGAAGAATTTTCAAATGTAGAAGTGGGCGGTGAGGTTGGACAATCTCTCATGTGAGTTGACTGCTCAGAATTTGCAGTTTCTTGGTAATACTCCCAGCCACCATTGAAATAATGACTTGAATCATTTTGTGGTGGAGGGAAATATCCCATATGTTTTTCTTTCTCATCTTGTGGTTCTGAAGCATGGCTCCATGAATTGGAGAGCCCAGAATTTGAAGTTTCTTGGTGATATTCCCATCCATCATTAGAGATTGGTGATGGTGGGTGATATCCCATAGAATTTGTTTGATCATGAGATGAGTTGAACTCCATTTGAGTTTTGTAAAACACACAACCAAGGAAAATTGAAATTACTCATATCAGAGATGAGAATTTCTTAGTGAGGCAAAAACTCAAACACCTTGGTTTCACTTTGAAACAGAAACCAAAAATAAAGAAAATGCTTAATCTAGACTTCTCACCCACTTAATCATTGTTGATCTAATCAATCCCCGGCAACGGCGCCAAAAACTTGATGAGTATTTTGGTGAAAAATAAATTTCTCCCAAAACACACAAATCTAACCGGCAAGTGCACCGGGTCGCATCAAGTAATAAAAACTCACGGGAGTGAGGTCGATCCCACAGGGATTGATGGATCAAGCAATTTTAGTGGGTGATTAGTTTAGTCAAGCTAACATTGAGTGGTTGGGTGAAATTTTGAGAGCAGAATGTAAAATACAGAGAATTTAAAGTTGCAGAAAATAAATGTGCAGAAACTTAAAGTGCAAGAAAAGTAAATTGCAGAAACTTAATTTGCAAGAAATGTAAATTGCATTAAATGTAAAGGGAATTGGGAATTGGATTTGCAGAAATTAAACAAGGAAAAGTTAAATTGCAACAAGCAGAGAAGTAAAAGATGGATTTGATTGATTCGGAACCAAAATAGAAATGTAAATAAACATGAAAAGCAATAAACAGAGAATGTAAAATTGGAATTAAGATCTCAGGACCCAAGAGACTAGATAACTAAGTCTAGATCTCAATGCCTTCCTAGATCCAACAAGAACAATTGCAAGAGAAATTAAAGAAAAGTAAATTGCAGAAGCCAAGAGAATGTGAAGTAGTAAACAGGAATGGAAATTCAATTGTGCAGAGAAAGTAAACAAGAAAATTCTCAAGGTGAGATTGAAACAGAATTTCTTCAATTCTCAACCCAAGATTCAAAACGAAATTGAAAACTAAGAGAGAGCTCTCAAATCCTAATGCTCCCTAGTGGAGCCAGCCTCTCTACAAATATGAAACAGATGCCTATTTATAGGCATTTTTACAAAATAAAAATGAAATTCAAAACAAATTACAATTAAAATAAAATTTCTATTCTAACTATCTCTTGTGCCTCTGAGTGGTGTCAATTGGGCCTTTGCTCTTGATGGAATTGGGTTGAAAGAGACCTTGGTTGATTGCTCTTGAAGTTTGAAGAAGAACCAAAGTGAACCAATTGAACCGGGTTTGAGGTTAGCCAAAGTTGGACCTAAAGTTTGAGCCAAAGTTAGAGAACTTTTCACATCAGCAAACACAATCTGCTGGTATGGACGTTGGTGCCAACGTTAGGGGTCTAACTTTGACGCTAACGTTGGCCTCCCTTATGCACATTTATGGCGCCAACTTTGTCCTCTTGTCATGTTGCCAATTTTATGCCCAATATAGACTATCATATATGGTTGGAAAGCTCTGAATGTCAGCTTTCTAACCCACTTGGAATCACTTCAATTGGACATCTACAACTCAAGTTATGATCATTTGAAGAGGGCATGGTCGCTGGCTTTGGTGTGCAGCGTTTGAGGTAACGTTAGCCCTCAAACGTTGGCGAAAACGCCAGTTCTGGAGGCTCAAATGTATTGTCCACCCCATACTATTATACATTGTTGGAAAGCCCTGGATGTCTACTTTCCAATGCCGTTGGGAGCACATTATTTGGAGCTCTACAGCTCGAGTTATACTCCATCAAAGGTGCAGAGGTCAAGTGGCCTCACTGCATGTTGCCACCATGTTCATTTATGCACATTGCGGGGCGGTTTTCTCCCTCAATTTTAGTGTCCACCATGCAGTGCCATATATGCTTGGAAAGCTCTTGATTCCTACTTTCCAATGCTTCTTGAATCACCTCATTTGGAGCTCTGTAGCTCAAGTTATTCTTGTTGGAAGTATACCCCTTGTATGTCTTGTGGTGTGTGGCGCCAACGTTAGCCTCCAAGTTAGGGGGCTAACGTTGGCGCAAACGTTGGCCCTTCTCCCTTATGTTTTCATGTGCCAACGTTAGCCTCCAAGTTAGGGGGCTAACGTTGGCGCAAACGTTGGTGCCCAGGGGAGAAACTCTCAAGTTCCAACGTTAGCCTCCAAGTTAGGGGGCTAACGTTGGCTCAAACGTGGGGAGCCCAGGGAGTAATCTTCATGCCTAACGTTAGCCTCCAAGTTAGGGGGCTAACGTTGGGGCTAACTTCATGCCTTCCTGGTTCAATTTTCAATTATTCCATTGTCCTCTCTTTACTCCTAGCCATTCCTCTTTGCTTCAACCTTTCTCCAAGCTTTCTTCACCTATCATTAATCAACCAAACTCATCAAAGCTATGCTCAAAATCATGAGATATTCATTCTTTCATAATATGCAAAAAATATAGCATAAAACCTCATGAAATGGCATAAATTCATACATGGTTGATTAAATCAAAGGAAGCATGAAAATCTACCCAATTGGCTTGCTTATGGCTCAAGAAAGTGCATAATTCAATTGAAAACAAAAGAAAAAGGCTAGTTAAAATAGGCTAAGATGACTTGTCATCAGTTCCTGCCTCGGATGACGAAGATGACGGGCCTCCTCCTCCTGCACCACCAGCCAAAGCTTATGCAGCCACGACTTCTTCAACTCCTTCTGCTAAGGTCGGCCATCCCAAACCTGATCCTGATTGTCAAGTTCTTAATCGGGATGATGGGACTGTAGACGCCACCCCCATGAACATTGTTCCTCCGCCTTCAGCCATGGATGCTGCCACTGGGGAAACCTTGGACCCCTTATGATTTGTTTGGTTTTATCTGTACAGCCTGATTTGTGGGCTTTTGAACTCTGTTTTTTGTAATCCTGTGGTATGGTAGACTTCTTAACTTTAGTTGCTTCTATGCGACTTTACTTTGAAAACAAAACACTTTTAAACTCTTGAGGCTTGCCTCTCAGGTAGCCTTTTGAGTCTTTTAAATATTTTTATTTTGATGTGTATATTTTTCTGATATACTGTTCGTGCCTTTGCAACTTTTTGTAGATCTTTATAGAGTGTTGGTACTCTACTGTCCGACCTCTTTTTGATTAGATCTTTGTTTTGTCTTCTGTTTGGGGTGAGATGACCCTTGGGGCTAACTTTGTCTGATAACTTTTTAGTGTTCTGGTAGAACTGTTTTTAGTTAGTCTGAACAATTTCAATAGCCTTGTCGTGGAGCCGAGGCTTTTTGGGCTAAACTATGTCCCTTTTAGCACACGCTTTTCATTGGTCTGACTTCTCTTGTCGATCCTTCTTTTAGCTTTTTGTGGATCCGACTTCTCGTGTTGGTCTGAGCTGTAGCTTTCGTTGGTCCGACTTCTCTTGTCGGTTCAAGTTGTAGCTTTTCATTGGTCCGAATTCTCTCGTCGATCCAAGCTGTAGCTTTTCGTTGGTCCGACTTCTCTCGTCGGTCCAAGCTGTAGCTTTCGTTAGTCCGACTTCTCTTGTCGGTCCAAGCTAAGTTATTTTTAGTATTCCATTTTTAATCAGACCTCGTCAGGCCACTTTTTATGGATTACTTTTTATAACTTCTTGCATTAATCTATTTTTATCGCTTTCGTCTTGCCAATCTTGTCGAAATCGGACGATGAATTAGGGTTTTATCTTTGCCGACCTTGTCAAAATCGGGCGATGAATTTGGTTTTCATCTTTGCCAACCCTGTCGAAATTAAATGATAAATTTGGTTTTCATCTTGCCAACCTTGTTGTAGACGGTGATGAATTTTGTTTTCATCTTGCCGACCTTGTTGAAATCGGGCGATGAAATTTTGTGCTCAGATTAATGCATCTTGGTAGGAAACTTTTGAATCAGAAAAAAATTTTATTCAAGTAGAAAATAGGCATATAGACAGGAATATATATATACATATGAGTGCTTACCCTTCTAAATTAGGCATTTTTGTAGACCTTGGCTTGGCACCTCATTAAAAAATCTTTTCATGTAAAAGAGTGCGCCTTGACCTAAGATCTTTATTACCTTCTAACTATAGTACCTTCTTAGGTTACAGGCGTGCCACGACCTTGGTATCCCTTTTCCCTCGAGGTCGGACACCTTGTAGTAGCCTTTTCCCAGTACCTCTACAACTCGGTAAGGTCCTTTCCAGTTAGCTGCCAGCTTCCCTTCTCCTGACCGACCTGCTCCGATATCATTTCGGATTAGGATGAGATCGTTGTTGGCAAAGCTTCACTGAATTACCCTCCGATTGTACCTTGAAGTCATTCGACGCTTCAACGCTTCCTCTCTAATCTGAGCTCTTTCTCAGACTTCTGGAAGTTGGTCAAGTTCTTCCCGTTGATTTTGGTGGTTGGCCTCTTCATTGTAGAGGATCATTCTGGGGGATCTTTCCTCTATCTCCACTAGGATCATTGCCTCCATTCCGTAAGCAAGTCGGAAGGGTGATTCTCCTGTGGTGGAATGCGGAATTGTCCGATACGCACATAGGACTTGTGGGAGCTTTTTGGCCCATGCTCCCTTTGCGCCCTGTAGTATCCGTTTCAACCCAGCTAGTAGACTTTGTTGGCAGCTTCTGCCTGTCCGTTAGCTTGTGGGTGTTCTACGAATGTGAATTGGTGCTTTATTTTCAAGTCAGCTACCAAGTTTCCTGAAACCTGTATAAGTGAATTGAGTGCCATTATCTGTGGTAATGAAGTAAGGGACCCCAAACCTTGTAATAATGTTCCTGTATAGGAACTTCCGACTTCTTTGGGCGGTGACATTAGCTAGGGGCTCTGCCTCAATCCATTTTGTGAAATAGTCTACTCCTACAATGAGGAACTTGACTTGTCCCGATCCTTGGGGAAAGGGTCCGAGGAGGTCTAACCCCCACTTTGTGAACCGCCAAGGTGACATTACACTGATGAGCTCTTCTAGTAGAGCGATGTGGAAGTTAGCATGCTTCTGACATGGTGGGCATGTCTTGAGGAACTCTGTCACTTCCTTTTGTAACGTTGGCCAGAAAAATTCAGCTCAGAGTACCTTTCTAGAAAGAGCTCGTGCCCCCAAGTGATTACCACACATGCCACTGTGTACTTCTTCTAGGACTTCCCTTATGTTGGAGGTCGGTATGCATTTTAGGAGCGGTGTTAAGATCCCTCTCCTGTATAGGGTGTCACCCACTATAGTGTAGTACTGTGTTTCTCATATCAATCTTTTTGTCTCCTTTTTATCTGTGGGGAGTGCCTGATAAACCACTATTTTATGGTTTATCTTGTGCTAATTTGAGTGGTTTTTATCAGCTTTTCACCCACTTATTCATATGATTTGCATGAGTTTACATTCTCCTTCCTGATTTTGTGCTATGATTGAAAACATGCTTCTTTGGCCTTATATTTGCTAATATTAATCCTCTCTCATTACCATTAGATGCCTTGATATGTGCGTTAAGTGATTTCAGAGATTACAGGACAGGAATGGCTTAGAGGATGGAAAGGAAGCATGCAAAAGTGGAAGGAATACAAGAAGATGAAGGAACTGCAAAGCTGTCCAGCCTGACCTCTTCGCACTGAAACAGTCATAACTTCAGCTACAGAAGTCCAAACGATGCGGTTCTAGTTGCGTAGGAAAGCTAACGTCTGGGACTTCGATTTGATATATAATAAGCCATAGTTGCTCTGACGCTAGGTAACATGAACGCGTGCTCCACGTAGACGCGTCGCAATGACAAAAATCAGCGTGGCAGATTTCTTCTCCAGCAATTTCTGGGCTGTTTTCGACTCAGTTTGCGGCCTAGAAAACACAGATCAAAGGCTATAAAGTGGGGGAATCCATTCATTCATAAGAATAAGCTCATAATTCATAATTCTTAGTTTTAGATGTAGTTTTTGGAGAGAGAGGTTCTCTCCTCTCTCTTAAGATTTAGGATTTAGATTTTTAGAATTAGGATTCCTCTCAGTTTATGGTTATTTCTCAATTTCAGGTTCAATTTTCTTCAAATTATATTTGTCTTCTACTTTTAGATACTCTAATACTTTTATTTGTTAATTACTTTCATATTTATGATTGTTTTATTCTATTTAAGATTGCTTTTAATTTAATTTAGATAATTTCTTCCTTTTGGCTCTAGTTAAGTAATTGGTGATGCTTGAGTTATCAAATAAAACAGTGGTTGTAATTGGGAGTTGCTGATTAATTTGAGTTCCAATAACTTTAGCCTTTCCAAAGGAAAGACTAGGACTTGAGGGATCAAATTAGTTCTTTCACTTAACTTACCTTCATGGTTAGAGGTTAACTAAGTGGGAGAAAAATCCAATTCTCATCACCATTGATAAGGATAACTAGGATAGGACTTCTAGTTCTTATACCTTGCCAAGAGTTTTATTTTATAGTTATTTATTTATTTTACATGTCATACTTCTTTCTTACTTTCAAAACCCCCAATTTACAAGACTCATAACCAATAATAAGAACACCTCCCTGCAATTCCTTGAGAAGACGACTGATGAGCGGATAATTTATACACTTTTTGACATTGTTTTTAGTATGTTTTTAGTAGGATCTAGTTACTTTTAGGGATGTTTTCATTAGTTTGCAATTCCTATGAGTTTGTGTGTTTTTTTGTGATTTCATGTATTTTCTGGCTGAATTTGAGGGACTTGAGCAGAAATCAGATTCAGAGGTTGAAGAAGGACTGCTGATGCTGTTGGATTCTGACCTCCCTGCACTCAAAGTGGATTCTCTGGAGCTACAGAACTCGAAATGGCGCGCTTCCAATTGCGTTGGAAAGTAGACATCCAGGTCTTTCCAGAAATATATAATAGTCCATACTTTGGCCAAGAATAGATGACGTAAACTGGCGTTCAACGCCAGCTCTCTGCCTAAATCTGGCGTCCAGCGCCAGAAAAGGAGCCAAAACCAGAGTTGAACGCCCAAACTGGCACAAAAACTGGCGTTCAACTCCAAGAAGGACCTCTACACGTGCCACACTCAAAGCCCAGCCCAAGCACACACCAAGTGGGCCCCGAAAGTGGATTTATGCATCAATTACTTACTCATGTAAACCCTAGTAGCTAGATTATTATAAATAGGACCTTTTACTATTGTATTAGGCATCTTTTGATCACCTTAGGATCTTAGGAACATCTGGGAACGCATAGTTCTTAGACCATGGGGGCTGGCCTCTCGGCCATGCCTGGACCTTTCACTTATGTATTTTCAACGGTAGAGTTTCTACACTCCATAGATTAAGGTGTGGAGCTCTACTGTTCCTCAACGATTAATGCAAACTACTACTGTTTTCCATTCAATTCATCTTATTTCGCTTCTAAGATATCCATTCGCACCCAAGAACATGATGAAGGTGATGATTATGTGTGACGCTCATCATCCTTCTCCCTTATGAACGCGTGCCTGACAAACACTTCTGTTCTACATGAAATAAGCTAGAATGAATATCTCTTAGATCTCCTAACCGAAATCTTCATGGCGTAAGCTAGAATGATGGCGGCATTCAAGAGAATCCGGAAGGTCTAAACCTTGTCTGTGGTATTCCGAGTAGGATTCGATGAATGAATGACTGTGACGAGCTCCAAACTCGCGATTGCAGGGCGTTAGTGACAGACACAAAAGGATAGTAAATCCTATTCTAGCATGATCAAGAACCGACAGATGAATAGCCGTGCCGTGACAGGGTGCGTCAGCATATTATTCACTGAGAGGATAAGATAAAGCCATTGGCAAGGGTGATGCCTCCAAGTTTTTGGCGCCGTTGCCAGGGATTGTTCGAGTTTGGACAACTGACGGTTCATCTTGTTGCTCAGATTAGGTAATTTTCTTTTTGTTTTATTTTCAAAAATATTTCTAAAATTTTCTCATCTGTTTTTGAAAAAAAAAAATTTAAAAATGTTTTCAAAAAATTTTTTATTCAAAATTTTTAAGAATGAATTCTAGTGTTTCAGGAAGCATGTTGAAGCCTGGCTGGCTGTAAAGCCATGTCTATTCCTTTGGGAATGAGTATGTTAGGCATGTCATATCTGAATTACATGCTGAAGCTTGGCTGGCCATTGGCCATGTCTAGTGTTTTGGACCGGAGCTTTCATTGAAGGCTTGGCTGGCTAGTGAGCCATGTCTAATTCCTGGACTGAAGCTTTAGACTAAGAATGCAAGATTCTGGAATTCATATTAAAAATTTTGGAATCCTTATTTTCCTTTTTCAATTAATTTTCGAAAAATACCAAAAAAAAAAAATTAGAAAATCATAAAAATCAAAAAATATTTTGTGTGTTTCTTGTTTGAGTCTTGAGTCATATCATAAGTTTGGTGTCACTTGCATATGCATCCAGCATTTTTTCGAAAATTTCATGCATTCATAGTGTTCTTCATGATCTTCAAGTTGTTCTTGGTAAGTCTTCTTGTTTGATCTTGATGATTTTTTGTTTTGTGTCTTTTCTTGTTTCTCATATGCATTCTTGAATTCCTAGTGCGTAAGCATTAAAGAATTCTAAGTTTGGTGTCTTACATGTTTTCTTTGCTTTAAAAATTTTTCAAAAATATGTTCTTGATGTTCATCATGACATTCAAAGTGTTCTTGGTGTTCATCTTGACATTCATAGCATTCTTGCATGCATTCATTGTTTTGATCTAAAAATTTCATGCATTGCATCATTTTTCTTGTTTTTCTCTTGCATCATAAAAATTCAAAAATCAAAAAAATATCTTTCCCTTTTTCTCTCATCAAATTCGAAAATTTGAGTTGACTTTTTCAAAAATTTTTAAAATCAAGTTGTTTCTTATGAGTCAAATCAAATTTTCAATTTGAAAATCTTATCTTTTTCAAAATCTTTTTCAAAAATCAAATCTTTTTCAAATTTCTTAGTTATTTTCGAAAATTTCAAAAATATTTTTCAAAAATCTTTTTCTTATTTTTATACCAAATTTTCGAAAATAACATAATCAATTAATGTTTTGATTCAAAAATTTGAAGTTTGTTACTTGCTTGTTAAGAAAGATTCAAACTTTGAGTTCTAGAATCATATCTTGTGATTTCTTGTGAATCAAGTCATTAATTGTGATTTTAAAAATCAAATCTTTTTTTCAAAAACTAATTTCTATCATATCTTTTCAAAAATATCTTCTCATCTTATCTTTTTCAAAAATATCTTTTCAAAATATCTTTCCTAACCTCCTAACTTCTTATCTTTTCAAAATTTGTTTCAACTAACTAACTAACTTTTTGTTTGTTTCTTAACTTTTTCAAAACTACCTAACTAACTCTCTCTCTTTAATTTTCGAAAATATCTTCCCTCTTTTTCAAAAACTTCTTTTTAATTAACTAATTATTCTTATTTTTATTTTTAATTTTACAAATTTTTCGAAAAAATACTAACAATTTTCAAAAACCATTTTTCGAAAATCACTAACTCTTTTTCAAAATAATTTTCGAAAATTATCTCTCCCCCATCTTATTCTATTTATTCATTCATATCCTAACATCTCATCTCACATCTCTGCCATCCTCACAGTTGTGTTTCTTCCATTATATTACATTCTTTGTCTCCCCTTCTTCTTCTACTTACACAGGGATCCCTATACTGTGGTATAAAGGATCTCTATTATTATTATTATTTTCTGTGCCTTCTTCTTTGTCATATGAGCAGGAGCAAGGATAAGAACATTCTTGTGGAAGCAGATCCAAAACCTGAAAGGACTCTAAAAAGGAAACTAAGAGAAGCTAAAATACAACAATCCAGAGATAACCTTTCAGAAATTTTTGAACAGGCAGAGGAGATGGCAGCCGAAAATAATAATAATGTAAGGAAGATGCTTGGTGACTTTACTGCACCTAATTCCAATTTACATGGAAGAAGCATCTCCATTCCTGCCATTGGAGCAAACAACTTTGAGCTGAAACCTCAATTAGTTTCTCTGATGCAGCAGAACTGCAAGTTTCATGGACTTCCATCTAAAGATCATTTTCAGTTCTTAACTGAATTCTTGTAGATATGTGATACTGTTAAGACTAATGGAGTAGATCCTGAAGTCTACAGGCTCATGCTTTTCCCTTTTGCTGTAAGAGACAGAGCTAGATTATGGTTGGATTCTCAACCCAAAGACAGCCTGAACTCTTGGGATAAGCTGGTCACGGCTTTCTTAGCCAAGTACTTTCCTCCTCAAAAGCTGAGCAAGCTTAGAGCTGATGTTCAAACCTTCAGACAGAAAGAAGGTGAATCCCTCTATGAAGCTTGGGAAAGATACAAACAGTTGACCAAAAAGTGTCCCTCTGACATGCTTTCAGAATGGACCATCCTGGATATATTCTATGATGGTTTATCTGAGCTATCAAAGATGTCACTGGACACTTCTGCAGGTGGATCCATTCATCTAAAGAAAACGCCTGCAGAAGCTCAAGAACTCATTGACATGGTTGCTAATAACCAGTTCATGTACACTTCTGAAAGAAATCCTGTGAGTAATGGGACGCCTATGAAGAAGGGAGTTCTTGAAGTTGATAATCTGAATGCCATATTGGCTCAGAATAAATTATTGACTCAGCAAGTCAATATAATCTCTCAGAGTCTGCATGGAATGCAAGCTGCATCCAACAGTACTCAAGAGGCATCTTCTGAAGAAGAAGCTTATGATCCTGAAAACCCTGCAATAGCAGAGGTAAATTACTTAGGTGAACCTTATGGAAACACCTATAACTCATCATGGAGAAATCATCTAAATTTCTCATGGAAGGATCAAAAGCCTCAACAAGGCTTTAATAATGGTGGAAGAAACAGGTTTAACAATAATAAACCTTTTCCATCATCCACTCAGCAACAGACAGAGAACACTGAACAAAATGCTTCTAATTTAGCAAATCTAGTCTCTGATCTATCCAAGGCCACTGTAAGTTTCATGAATGAAACAAGATCTTCCATTAGAAACCTGGAAGCACAAGTGGGTCAGCTGAGTAAAAGGATCACTGAAATCCCTCCCAGTACTCTCCCAAGCAATACAGAAGAGAACCCAAAAGGAGAGTGCAAGGCCATTGACATAAGCAAAATGGCCGAACCCAATGAGGGAGAGGAAGACGTGAATCCCAAGGAGGAAGACCTCCTGGGACGTCCAGTGACCAATAAGGAGCTTCCCTCTGAGGAACCAAAGGATTCTGAGGCTCATCTAGAGACCATAGAGATTCCATTGAACCTCCTTATGCCCTTCATGAGCTCTGATGAGTATTCCTCTTCTGAAGAGAATGAGGATGTTACTGAAGAGCAAACTGCCAAGTTTCTTGGTGCAATCATGAAGCTGAATGCCAAATTATTTGGCATTGATACTTGGGAAGTTGAACCTCCCTTGTTTATCAATGAACTAAGTGATCTGGATCAACTGACATTGCCTCAGAAGAGACAGGATCCTGGAAAGTTCATAATACCCTATACCATAGGCACCATGATCTTTAAGGCTCTGTGTGACCTTGGTTCAGGAATAAACCTCATGCCCCTCTCTGTAATAGAGAAACTGGGAATCTATGGGGTGCAAGCTGCTAGAATCTCATTAGAGATGGCAGACAACTCAAGAAAACAGGCTTATGGACAAGTAGAGGATGTGCTAGTAAAGGTTGAGGGCCTTTACATCCCTACTGATTTCATAGTCCTGGATACTAGAAAGGAAGAGGATGAATCCATCATCCTAGGAAGACCTTTCCAGGCCACAGCAAGAGCTGTGATTGATGTTGACGGAGGTGAAATAGTCCTTCAATGGAATGAGGACTCCCTTGTGTTTAAAACTCAAGGATCTCCCTCTGCAACCATGGAGAGGAAGCAGAAAAAGCTTCTCTCAAAGAAGAGTCAACCAGAGCCCCCACAGTCAAACTCTAAGTTTGGTGTTGGGAGGCCACAACCAAACTCTAAGTTTGGTGTTGAACTCCCATATCCAAACTCTAAGTTTGGTGTTGGAGAGTCTCAACAAAGCTCTACATATCTGTAAGGCTACATGAGAGCCCACTGTCAAGCTATTGACATTAAAGAAGCGCTTGTTGGGAGGCAACCCAATTTTTATTTATCTAACTATATTTTCCTTAGTTATATGTCTTTGTAGGTTCATGATCATGTGGAGTCACAAAATAAACAAAAAAATCAAAAACGGAATCAAAAACAGTAGAAGAAAAATCACACCCTGGAGGAGCATCTGTCTGGCGTTCAGCGCCAGAACAGAGCATGGTTCTGGCGCTGAATGCCCAAAATGGGCAACTTCTGGGCGCTGAACGCCAGAACAGGCATGGTTCTGGCGTTCAACGCCAGAAATGGCACACAAATGGGCGTTGAACGCCCAAAATGGCCACCAGCCTGGCGCTGAACGCCCAGAGTTGGGTACAAAGGCATTTTTACATGCGTAATGGGTGCAGGGATGTAAATCTTTGAACACCTCAGGATCTGTGGACCCCACAGGATCCCCACCTACCTCCACTCACTTCTTCTCACCACTCTCTTTCACACAACCCCATCCACTCTTCCCCATAAACCTACCTCATAAACTCCACCTACCTTCAAAATTCAAAACCAATTTCCCACCCAAACCCACCCATATGGCCGAACCTTAACCCCCCCTCCCTTCCCTATATAAAGACCTCCATTCTTCATCAAATTCACACAACACACCCCTCTACACTCCTCTTGGCCGAAACCACATCTCCCTCTCCCTCTCCATATTTCTTCTTCTTCTTCTTCTATTCTTTTGTTTATTGCTCGAGGGCGAGCAATATTCTAAGTTTGGTGTGGTAAAAGCATAGCTTTTTTTGTTTTTCCATTACCATTGATGGCATCTAAGACCGGAGGATCCTCTAGAAGAGGGAAAGGGAAGATAAAAGCTTCCACATTCGAGTCATGGGAGATGGAAAGGTTCATCTCCAAAGCCCATCAAGACCACTTCTATGATGTTGTGGCCAAGAAGAAGGTGATCCCTGAGGTCCCTTTCAAACTCAAAAGAAATGAGTATCCGGAGATCCGACATGAAATTCAAAGAAGAGGTTGGGAAGTTCTAACAAATCCCATCCAACAAGTCGGCATCCTAATGGTTCAAGAGTTCTATGCCAATGCATGGATCACCAAGAACCATGATCAAAGTAAGAACCCGGATCCAAAGAACTATGTTACAATGGTTCGGGGGAAATACTTAGATTTTAGTCCGGAGAATGTGAGGTTGGCGTTTAACTTGCCCATGATGCAAGGAGATGAACGGCCCTACACAAGGAGAGTCGACTTTGATCAAAGGTTGGACCAAGTCCTTATGGACATATGTGTAGAAGGAGCTCAATGGAAGGTTGACTCCAAAGGCAAGCCGGTTCAACTAAGAAGATTGGACCTCAAGCCTGTAGCTAGAGGATGGTTGGAGTTTATTCAATGCTCAATCATTCCCACTAGCAACCGGTCTGAAGTTACTATAGACCGGGCCATCATGATCCATAGCATCATGATTGGAGAAGAGGTGGAAGTTCATGAGATTATACCTCAAGAACTCTATAAGGTGGCTGACAAGTCCTCCACCATGGCAAGGTTAGCCTTTCCTCACCTCATTTGCCACCTATGCAATTCGGCTAGAATTGACATAGAGGGAGATATCCTCATTAAAGAGGACAAGCCCATCACTAAGAAAAAGATGGAGCAAGCAAGAAAGCCCAGTCATGGAGCTCAAGAGGCGTATGAAGCTCATTACCATGAGATCCCTGAGATGCCTCAAATGCACTTTCCTCCACAAAATTATTGGGAGCAAATCAACACCTCCCTAGGAGAATTGAGTTCCAATATGGGACAACTAAGGGTGGAACATCAAGAGCACTCCATCATGCTTCATGAAATAAGAGAAGATCAAAAAGCAATGAGGGAGGAGCAACAAAGACAAGGAAGAGACATAGAAGAGCTCAAGAACATCATTGGTTCCTCAAGAAGGAAACGCCACCATCACTAAGGTGGATTCATTCCTTGTTCTTCTTTCTTCTGTTTTTCGTTTTCTATGTTATGTGCTTAGCTATGTTTGTGTCTTCATTACATGATCATTAGTAGTTAGTAACTTTGTCTTAAAGATATGAATGTCCTATGAATCTATCACCTCTCTTAAATGAAAAATGTTTTAATTCAAAAGAACAAGAAGTACATGAGTTTCGAATTTATCCTTGAACTTAGCTTAATTATATTGATGTGGTGACAATGCTTCTTGTTTTCTGAATGTATGCTTGAACAGTGCATATGTCTTTTGAAGTTATTGTTTAAGAATGTTAAATATGTTGGCTCTTGAAAGAATGATGACTAGGAAACATGTTATTTGATAATCTGAAAAATCATAAAAATGATTCTTGAAGCAAGAAAAAGCAGCAAAGAACAAAGCTTGCAGAAAAAAAAAAATAGGCGAAAAAAAATAATAGAAAGAAAAACAAGCAGAAAAAGCCAAAAGCTCTTAAAACCAAGAGGCAAGAGCAAAAAGCCAATAACCCTTAAAACCAAAAGGAAAGGGTAAATAAAAAGGATCCCAAGGCTTTGAGCATCAGTGGATAGGAGGGCCTAAAGGAATAAAATCCTGGTCTAAGCGGCTAAACCAAGCTGTCCCTAACCATGTGCTTGTGGCGTAGGTGTCAAGTGAAAACTTGAGACTGAGCGGTTAAAGTCAAGGTCCAAAACAAAAAAAGAGTGTGCTTAAGAACCCTGGACACCTCTAATTAGGGACTTTGGCAAAGCTGAGTCACAATCTGAAAAGGTTCACCCAATTATGTGTCTGTGGCATTTATGTATTCGGTGGTAATACTGGAAAACAAAGTGCTTAGGGCCACGGCCAAGACTCATAAAGAAGCTGTGTTCAAGAATCATCATACTGAACTAGGAGAATCAATAACACTATCTGAACTCTGAGTTCCTATAGTCATTCTGAACCTCAATGGATAAAATGAGATGCCAAAACTATTCAAGAGGCAAAAAGCTATAAGTCCCGCTCATTTGATTAAAGCTATGTTTCATTGATAGTTTGGAATTTATAGTATTTTCTCTTCTTTTTATCCTATTTGATTTTCAGTTGCTTGGGGACAAGCAACAATTTAAGTTTGGTGTTGTGATGAGCGGATAATTTATACACTTTTTGACATTGTTTTTAGTATGTTTTTAGTAGGATCTAGTTACTTTTATGGATGTTTTCATTAGTTTTTATGTTAAATTCACATTTCTGGACTTTACTATGAGTTTGTGTGTTTTTCTGTGATTTCAGGTATTTTCTGGCTGAAATTGAGGGACTTGAGCAGAAATCAGATTCAGAGGTTGAAGAAGGACTGCTGATGCTGTTGGATTCTGACCTCCCTGCACTCAAAGTGGATTCTCTGGAGCTACAGAACTCGAAATGGCGCGCTTCCAATTGCGTTGGAAATTAGACATCCAGGGCTTTCCAGCAATATATAATAGTCCATACTTTGGCCAAGAATAGACGACGTAAACTGGCGTTCAACGCCAGCTCTTTGCCCAAATCTGGCGTCCAGCGCCAGAAAAGGAGCCAAAACCAGAGTTGAACGCCCAAACTGGCACAAAAACTGGCGTTCAACTCCAAGAAGGACCTCTACACGTGCCACACTCAAAGCCCAGCCCAAGCACACACCAAGTGGGCCCCGGAAGTGGATTTATGCATCAATTACTTACTCATGTAAACCCTAGTAGCTAGATTATTATAAATCGGACTTTTTACTATTGTATTAGGCATCTTTTGATCACCTTAGGATCTTAGGAACATCTGGGAATGCATAGTTCTTAGACCATGGGGGCTGGCCTCTCGGCCATGCCTGGACCTTTCACTTATGTATTTTCAACGGTAGAGTTTCTACACTCCATAGATTAAGGTGTGGAGCTCTACTGTTCCTCAACGATTAATGCAAACTACTACTGTTTTCCATTCAATTCATCTTATTTCGCTTCTAAGATATCCATTCGCACCCAAGAACGTGATGAAGGTGATGATTATGTGTGACGCTCATCATCCTTCTCCCTTATGAACGCGTGCCTGACAAACACTTCTGTTCTACATGAAATAAGCTAGAATGAATATCTCTTAGATCTCCTAACCGAAATCTTCATGGCGTAAGATAGAATGATGGCGGCATTCAAGAGAATCCGGAAGGTCTAAACCTTGTCTGTGGTATTCCGAGTAGGATTCGATGAATGAATGACTGTGACGAGCTCCAAACTAGCGATTGCAGGGCGTTAGTGACAGACGCAAAAGGATAGTAAATCCTATTCCAGCATGATCGAGAACCGACAAATGAATAGCCGTGTCGTGACAGGGTGCGTGAGCATATTATTCACTGAGAGGATAAGATGAAGCCATTGGCAAGGGTGATGCCTCCAGACGATTAGCCGTGCCGTGACAGGGCATTGGATCATTTTCCCGAGAGATGACCGAAAGTAGCCATTGACAGTGGTGATGTATCACATAAAGCCAGCCATGGAAAGGAGTGAGACTGATTGGATGAAGATAGCAGGAAAGCAGAGGTTCAGAGGAACGAAAAGCATCTCCATTCGCTTATCTGAAATTCCTACCAATGATTTACATAAGTATCTCTATCCCTATTCTATTATTTATTATTCGAAAACTCCATGACTATTTTATATCCGCCTGACTGAGATTGGCAAGGTGACCATAGCTTGCTTCATACCAACAATCTCCGTGGGATTCGACCCTTACTCACGTAAGGTATTACTTGGACGACCCAGTGCACTTGCTGGTTAGTTGTATCGAAGTTGTGACAAATTATGAATGTGTAATCACGATTACGCGTACCAAGTTGCTCACGTTCCAGAAATAGTTTGAGCCTGGACATCACAATTTCGTGCACCAACGACCCGAGGTTTAAATACTCGGTTATCAATTTCAAAGGGGTTTGTTACTTGTGACAACCAAAACGTTTGTAAGAAAGGACTTTTGTTGGTTTAGAAGCTATACCTGCAACGAGGATTTATCTGCAAATTTCTAGACCACACAAAAGTTCTCTCTTCAAAATGGCGCCGTTGCCGGAGAATTGCAAACGTCTGCCTTATTATTGGTTATTGTAAATATTTACTTTTTGCTTGTTTATTTGTTTTTATTTTTGTTTTTATTTTTGCTTTTTAATAAATTAAGAGGTTATTGGTTTTTATTTAGTTATTAAAATTTTTTTCAAAAATTTGTTCTTCGTGTTCATCTTGACCTTCAAGTTGTTCTTAGTTATTTTCTTTGTTTTGATCTAAAAATTTTAAGTTTGGTGTCATTTTATTGTTTTTTTCTTTCCTCATTAAACTCAAAAATTCAAAATTTAAAACTCAAATTCCAAATTTCAAATTTCAAATTTCCAAAATTCAAATTAAAAAAATTTTAAATTCAAATTTCAAAATTTCAAATTTCAATTTTCAAAATTCAAATTTCAAAATTTAAAATTCAAATTTCAAATTTCAAAATTTAAAATTTCAAAATTCAAATCTTTTTTCATATCTTTTTCAAAATCTTATCTTATCTTATTTAAAAAAAAAATCAAATTTCAAAAATTAATATTCAAAGTTCAAATTTCAAATTTGAAATTTCAAATTTCAAAATTCAAAATTCAAAAATTTAAAATTCAAAATTTCAAAATTTCAAATTTTGAAATTTAAAATTCAAATTTTAAAATTTAATTTTCAAATTCAAAATTTAAATAACTTTTTAATTTAAAATTTGTTTTTATTTTCGTTTTTAATTACTATTATGAGTTCTCACGCCTCTCGCTTTGAGTTTGGTTCCAATGTTGTTGCAAGGAATGGAAATTATAATAGAAACATGCATTAATGTCAAAACAATCAGAGATGGAAGGAGCCACGAGGATCTGATCAATCCTTCCGGCAACAACACCTTCCACAGTACCACAGACAAAGACCATTCCACGATGCATACCAAGACAATAGTTATGGTGGACCCTTCCGTGACAACCAACATCCACCAAATTACTATAGTCAAGAGCCATTCCAGGGGGCATACCAAGATGATAGATATGATGGACCCCATCATATACCTATGACCCACCTCCTCAACACAACTCTGGACCACCATACTCACAAGCCCCTTTTCACCATTCACCTCCATATGACCCTAACCCGTATCCACCATACCAACCACCTTATGAGCCAGATGAACCATACACAGAACCACCCCCATTCCAACACAACTACTCTCATGAACCACCACCTCAATATTCACCATCTCCATATCATTATCAAGATGAACCACCTTCCTATTATGAACCCTCTCTCCCAACCAATGAACCCTCATATCCACCCCAACCTCCAATGGATGACAGACTTCGTGTTATTCTTCAAGGGCAAGAAAGGATGAATAAGAGTGTGCTAAATTTCACGGCCTCCTTAGGCGAGTTAGTAAATATAATAGCCTCCCGACATCTGAGAACTCAAAATGCTCCCATGGCTACATGTGGAGAATCAAAAGAGGAGCAAAGCATGAAGGAGACACTAGAAACTTCGGTGGACAATGAGGAACATGGCTTTGTACTGGAACAAGTGGAGGAAGCCATAATAGTTGTAGAGGAAGAAATAGTTGAAGACTTGGGAGATGTTGAACCTCCATGGAAAAGTCAAGACATAGAGCCTCCTTCCAAGACGGTTGCATTTGATGTTGAGGAGGGTGTACAACCTCTAAGGCATACCCTGGTTGAAGACTTGGAAGAGCTTAATCAAGAGATGGAGATTCAAGAAAAAGAGGCACAACCACCCATGCCCTTGGTGAGAAATGAAGAAGAGATTGAATTGGAAAAAAGCTACCAAGAGGAAGAGGTTGAAATTGAAGAAGCTTGCAAGGAGGTGGAAGATGTCAAAGAAGAGCACAAGGGAGTGAAGCTTGCAAGTCCATTAGAAACCCCTCCCCCTAAGTTGCCATCATCCTTCACAACATTTAAGTGGGTAAAATTCATATCCCTTAGCTTTCTAATTCCACTTGAATATGGGCTACTGGAGACGGATGGTCAACTTAGAGCTCTTTGTGGCATTAAGAGTAAGTGGAAGATGATTAGTGGTAAGAATTGTCATGCAAGGTTCAATATGGTTGCATGCTCCAAACTGAAGTGTCATGGTTGGAAGAATACTAAATTGTATGGGTCTAGGAAGCTATTTGGATGCCTCAGTAAGAATTCAGATTGCTTACCACCCGGTTGGAACACTAATGATCAACAAGAAGACGGGTGCAAAAGCAAGGTTTGGGACCCCGGAATTCATTCTGGCAATCAACACTCTTGGGGCCTTGTCACTTGCTTTAACTTACTTGAAGGCTTTCTGCGCCTAGTTTGGGATCCCGGAGGCCATTGGAATCACAAACATTGGCGGAGATTTTCTGGATGAATTCAAGCACAAGCCACCATAACAGGAAGTTCATCCAATGTCCAACTTAAAGACTTTAACTAAATGTGCTAGGTGGGAGACAACCCACCATGGTATGATCGTTCCTTTTTTATTTTTATTTAGTTTAATTTGTTTTCGAGTTTTATTTTATTTTATTGTATTAAACCTGGAGTTTTGCATAACATTCATATTAGCATTGCATTCTGCATTTTTCATGCATAAAAAAAATAATAATAATCGCACGCAACGCGACAGCGTCGCCGACGCGCCCGCGTCGCCAGTGCATTGGGAAGAAAAGAAAATTGAACAGAGAGTCACGCGAGAGCGTGGCTAGAGGCGTGCCTCTGGCACAAAATTGATCCACGCGACTACATCGCTGACGCATCCGTGTCATGTGGGAAAAATGCCTCCCACGCGTCCGTGTCACCCACGCGAACGCGTGGCCCTGTAAAATCGACGTAAACGGGTGTATGGCAGAGAGTTATGATGGAGTGGGGCTGGAATGGTGCTAGCAGCACAAGCCCTACCACGCGAACGCGTCACCCTCGTGTCCGCGTCCTTTTGGAAGTGTAGCCATTCACGCGATCACGTCAACCACGCGACTGCGTCACCCGAAAATTTGGCAAAAAGAGTTTTAAAACAGAGAGTTGCGCTACCGCGAGGCTGCTCTCTCACTAATCGCACAAATCAGGTCACACGATCGCTTGACCCATGCGTCCGCGTCACCTGACCTTATCACGCACTACGCGACCGCGTCACTCACGCGTCCGCGTCACATGCGGGGCACAGCTTATCCAGATCAGCCATATATCTTATCTTTTCTTCTCCAATCCTAATTTTTCTTATCTTTTCTTACTTTCTTCTTCTTCATCTCTTTCTATTTCATTTAATTTATTTGCATACTTTCATTCATTGCATTATTTTCATTGGTGTTAGAAATTTATTTGGGTCATTATTTTCTATATTTTTTGTGGATTATTAAAGGAATTGTTTGACAATTATATATTACCTTTTAAAGGGTTGCTTGAATGTTCAATTTAATACTTTCAATAGCTTATTTACCATGCCTGCTATGTGTTGTGAAAAAGCCCGTATGGCATTGTGCACTATTTTTCGATTTCTTTCTATCTACTACTCTAAATGCTTGCTTTTCACAAAACCCTTTTTATATTTTATTATGTAAATATAATTGTTACTACAAACATGTTGTTAGTTTGAAAGACTTGGTAATCTAACTTGGACATTGAATGCTTGATCTATGTTACTCATGCCTTTGCCAGCATGCCAATAAACATCTTGCATTTAATTGTCATTACATGCACTTGCTATATTTCCAATGATGAACTTTTTACATGTAGTCATGACCATGTGTTAACGTCATTCTTCTTTATTGTGAATTGATTACCACCTTTCCTGCTCTCTTCCTTGCTCTAACCCTTAGCTTTAAAAGTTACCTTCTTTTTCCCTTTTCAGGATGGCCACCAAGAAGGGTAAAGAGAAAGCTACTCCCAAACCACCGGCAAGGAAAGGAACAAAAAGAGCCCCAGCTGAGGAACCACAACCCCCATCCACTTGTACATCTTAGCATGCACCGAGGACGGTGCAATCTTTAAGTGTGGGGAGGTCGATACCGACTTTCAGGGGTTAGTTACCTTCTTTCCAACACCAATACTCTATTTTCTTTGTTTGTTCATTGTCGCATTTGCATATTTGATTGCATATTTGTTTGATTTTATGCATTTAGTCACTACTTGGTTAAAGTAATAAATTTCTTTTTAGGACTCTATTTTTGAAAATTTTCACTAATTTAAATTGAAAAATTTTTTATGTTAAAACTTGCTTGAAGTTGTATTTGGAACATGAATTATAGCCAAGAACACACAACCTGTGAGATTTTGAGCTTATTTATATGGTTACATTATTTAACCATAAATTTTTATTCTTGTGTGTTTTCTTCCCTATGATTGCAATCTTTGCTTTGTTCCATTCTGTATGTCCATTATTTAGTATATTTACATGCTTGCATATGATTGAGGCCATTATTTGAATTTTTACTCACTTATCCCAAATAAGCCTACCCTTTCAATCACCTTTGTTTGCCACCTTGAGCCTTTTTAATCCCATTTATTCTATATTTTATCACATCACTAGCCTTAAGCAGAAAAATAAATTAAATACCCCAATTGAATCTTTGGTTAGCTTAAGATAGAGATTGTGCATCAACTAAGTGTGGGGAAATTGTGGGAACATGGGTTAATAAGGGAATATATCATGTTTCTAATTTATTTGAATATTGGGAATTTGGGAACCTACTCATGAAAAACCAAAATAGAAAAAATAATGGAAAATCCATGTGAATTGATAAGTTATGTTTATTTCTCTACAAAAAAAAGAGAGAAAAATCCAAAAATATTCAATAAATAAGTAAATAAATAAGGGGACAAAATTACCCCAATGCTAAGTTAATAAAAGATCAATGCACATGTGATAAAAGTAAAGAAATATCAAAAATTTGGTACATGAGTATGGGAATCATACAAAAGTGGGAATTATGGGTAGTTAGGAATGAATTTATCAGTATATAGAGTATATGTATATTAGGTGAGAGCTTAGGTTAGTCAAAGATTTATATTATAGCTCACTTGGCCATACATGTACCCTTACCTTTACCTCAGCCCCATTACAACCCTGAAAAGACCTCATGATATTTGCATTAGTATGCTAAATATTTGTTGATTGGTTAGATGAAGAACAAGATTTAGAAAGCATGATTAGAGAAGAATAGAGTGATTAACCCTAGACACTTGAGAGATTAGAGTGATATACACTACCAGTAAGGATTCAATGCTTGATTCTATGTTCTCTACTTTCATGAGCTATCTTCTTACAAGTCTACTTGCCTTTTATTATATAATTTGAATTAGTGGAATTTGATTCATATTTGTCTTGGAGAACTTATTTACTTTTAACCAAGTAGGTAGAAACATCTTAGCATGTAGTTGCATTCTTATAGATAGGTTGCATTTCGTACATTTTACCATTCCTCTTCACTCCTTTATAGCTTCTCTTTAGCTTAGCATGAGGACATGCCAATGTTTAAGTGTGGGAAGGTTGATAAACCACTATTTTATGGTTTATCTTATGCTAATTTGAGTGGTTTTTATCAGATTTTCACCCACTAATTCGTATGATTTGCATGAGTTTACATTCTCCTTCCTGATTTTGTGCTATGATTGAAAACATGCTTCTTTGGCCTTATATTCGCTAATATTAATCCTCTCTCATTATAATTAGATGCCTTGATATGGGCGTTAAGTGATTTCAGAGATTACAGGGCAGGAATGGCTTGGAGGATGGAAAGGAAGCATGCAAAAGTGGAAGGAATACAAGAAGTTGAAGGAACTGCAAAGCTGTCCAGCCTGACCTCTTCGCACTAAAACAGTCATAACTTGAGCTACAGAGGTTAAAACAATACGGTTTCAGTTGCGTTGGAAAGCTAACGTCTGGGGCTTCAATTTGATATATAATATGCCATAGTTGCTCTGATGCTAGGTGACGTGAACGCGTGCTCCACCTAGACGCGTCGCAATGACGAAAATCAGCGTGGCAGATTTCTTCTCCAGCGATTTCTGGGCTGTTTTCGACCCAGTTTGCGGCCCAGAAAACACAGATCAGAGGCTATAAAGTGGGGGGATCTATTCATTCATAAGAATAAGCTCATAATTCATAATTTTTAGATTTAGATGTAGTTTTTAGAGAGAGAGGTTCTCTCCTCTCTCTTAGGATTTAGGATTTAGATTTTTAGAATTAGGATTCCTCTCAGTTTATAGTTATTTCTCAATTTCAGTTTCAATGTTCTTCAAATTATATTTGTCTTCTACTTTTAGATACTCTAATACTTTTATTTGTTAATTACTTATGTTGCCCATTTGATTCATGAATCTTTCCATGTTATGACTTAAATTTATGTTTAAATGCAATTTGAAGTATTTCAGATTTATTATTGTTTTATTCTATTTAAGATTGCTTTTCATTTAATTTAGATAATTTCTTCCTTTTGGCTCTGGTTAAGTAATTGGTGACGCTTGAGTTATCAAATAAAACAGTGGTTGAAATTGGGAGTTGCTGATTAATTTGAGTTCCAATAACTCTAGCCTTTCCAAAGGAAAGACTAGGACTTGAGGGATCAAATTAGTTCTTTCACTTAACTTACCTTCATAGTTAGAGGTTAACTAAGTGGTAGAAAAATCCAATTCTCATCACCATTGATAAGGATAACTAGGATAGGACTTCCAGTTCTTATACCTTGCCAAGAGTTTTATTTTATAGTTATTTATTTATTTTACTTGTCATACTTCTTTCTTACTTTCAAAACCCCCAATTTACAAGACTCATAACCAATAATAAGAACACCTCCCTGCAATTCCTTGAGAAGACGACCCGAGGTTTAAATACTCGGTTATCAATTTCAAAGGGGTTTGTTACTTGTCACAACTAAAACATTTGTAAGAAAGTACTTTTGTTGGTTTAGAAGCTATACCTACAACGAGGATTTATCTGCGAATTTCTAGACCACGCAAAAGTTCTCTCTTCAGTGCCTCTGACTTGAGGTAATTGATTATGGGGATCATCCACCCTTGATCCTGTGCTGATATAGTTAGGACCTTTTCTTCCTCGAAGATTGATGGGTTTTGCAGCGTTTCCTGGATGAGGCTTCTATTATTGCCCCCTTGTTTGGTGCTGGCTAACTTTGAGAGTGCATCAGCTCGAGCATTTTGTTCCCGAGGTATATGTTGGACCTTATATTCCCCGAGTTGTCCGAACTGTTCTCTAGTCTTGTCCAAATACTTTTTCATGGTGGAATCCTTAGCTTGGTAGCTCACATCTATTTGTGAGGTAACTATTTGGGAATCTTTGAAGATGGTGAGCTTTTAAACTCCTACCTCCTTAGCCAGCCTCAATCTAGCCAGTAATGCCTCGTATTCAGCTTAATTATTTGACGCAGGGAATTCAAACTTTAGTGAGAGTTCGATTTGGGTTCCCTGATCACGTTCTATTATCACACCTATGCCACTCCCGGTTTTATTTGAAGAGCCGTCCACGTAGGGATTCTATTTTGTGGGATTTCCCGGGGTATCAGTGTACTCAGCAACGAAATCGGCCAGATACTATGATTTGATGGTAGTCCGGGCTTCATATTGAAGGTCAAATTTGGACAACTCGACTGCCCACTGCAGGATTCTTCCAGCTAAGTCTGTCTTCTGTAGGATGCCTTTTATGGGCTGGTTGGTCCTAACCTTGATAGTGTGTGCTCGAAAGTAAGGGTGGAGTCATCGAGAGGTGAGTAAGAGTGCGTATGTGAACTTTTCTATCTTTTGATAGTTCAGTTCGGCCCTTTGTAAAGCTTTGCTGATGAAGTAGACGGGTTGCTGCCCAACTTCGTCTTCTCTGACTAGGGCTGAGGCTGTTGCCCGATTTCCTACTGCGAGATATAATATGAGTGCTTCTTTCTCCCGTGGTCGGGTAAGAATGGGTGGTTGCCCCAAGAAAATTATGAAGTCTTGGAAAACTTGCTCACACTCTGTTTTCCATTCAAACCACTTTTCTTTCCTTAATGTAGCGTAAAAGGGGAGAGATCCGATGGCTGACCCTGCTAGAAACCTGGACAGGGCCGCAAGTCTTCTGTTGAGCTGTTGTACTTCTTTGACGCAGGTCGGACTTTTCATGTCGAGTATAGCCTGACATTTATCTGGGTTCACCTCAATTCCTCTTTGCGTGAGCATGAAGCCCAAGAATTTGCCAGCTTCTACCACAAAGGTGCATTTTGCGGGATTTAGTCGTATTTCATGCTTTCTGATGGTGTCAAATACCTTGGCGAGGTCGGACAATAAGGATTTCTCATTTTATGTTTTTACCAGCATATCATCTACGTAAACCTCCATTAACTTCCCAATATGGTCAGCAAAGACTTTGTTCATCAATCTTTGATAGGTAACTCTTGCGTTTTTGAGCCTGAATGGCATGACGATATAGCAGTAATTTGCCTTTGGGGTTAGGAACGAGGTTTTTCTTGATCGGGTGGATACATCGGGATTTGATTGTATCCTAAATAAGCATCCATGAAGGAGAGGTACTTGTATCCGGATGAAGCATCTACTAGAGTGTCTATGTTTGGGAGCGGTAGGGATCTTTTGGGCAGGCTTTATTGAGATCAGTGTAGTCAGTACACATCCGCCACTTCCCATTTGATTTTTTTACCAAAACAATGTTGGCTAGCCATAACGGGTACTTAACCTCCCTTATGAACCCTGCTTCCAGTAAGGCTTGCACCTGTTCTTCCATAGCTTGAGACCTTTCCGGTCCGAGCTTCCTGCGCTTCTACTGTTTTGGCCGAGATCCGGGATATACCGCCAATTTGTGACACATCAGTTCAGGATCTATGCCTGGCATGTCTGCGGCCTTCCATGCGAAGAGGTCGGCGTTATCCTTTAGGAACTATATCAGAGTTTCCTTTAAGTCTCCTTTTAAAGTTGCCCCTATGTATGTTGTCTTATCCCGGGCATCACCGATTTGGACTTCTTCAGTCTTGCCTTCAGGTTGTGAACGAAGTTCCTCGTGGGCTCGTATTCCCCCGAGTTCGATAGTGTTGACTTCCCCTTCTTTTGGGTTACCTTTGAGGTTCAGACTTTCATTGTAACAGCGTCGCACAGTTTTTTGGTCTCCTTTTATCATGGTGATCCCTTCTGGGGTTAGGAATTTCATGCAGAGATGCGGAGTTGAGACCACTGTAGTGAGCTGGTTTAGTGTTGTCTGGCCTATTAGGAATTTCATGCTTTGTTGAATCTTTCCATATAGTTGCGAAGACTTTCCCGATCTCCTTGCTTGATTTCTAATAGGCTTGGGGTGTGTTTGGCATTGTCCTTCTAGATGGAGAATCTGGCGAGGAATTTTTTGGCTAAGTCGTCAAAACTTGCGATGGATATAGGTGGCAAGCTGTCGAACCACTTTATTCCTGTCTTGGTTAAAGTGGTCGGGAAGGCCTTACAACGGATTGCATCTGAGGCATCTGTGAGATACATCCTACCTCTGAAATTACTGAGATGATAGCTTGGGTCCGATGTGCCATTGGTACGCGGAATCGTGATTACACTTTAATTATGTAAAATTCATTGCTCTTTCTTTCCCTGGAAATGGCGCCAAAAACATGATGCCAAGACCATGGTTCACAACTCCGTGTAACTAACCAGCAAGTGCACTGGGTCGTCCAAGTAATACCTTACGTGAGTAAGGGTCGAATCCCACGGAGATTGTTGGTATGAAGCAAGCTATGGTCACCTTGCAAATCTTAGTTAGGCAGATATAAATTGATAACGGTGTTTTCGAATAATAATTAATAGAATAGGGATAGAAATATTTATGTAATTCATTGGTGAGAATTTCAGATAAGCGAATGGAGATGCTTTCGTTCCTCTGAACCTCTGCTTTCCTGCTATCTTCATCCAATCAGTCTTACTCCTTTCCATGGCTGGCTTTATGTGATACATCACCACTGTCAATGGCTACTTTCGGTCATCTCTCGGGAAAATGATCCAATGCCCTGTCACGGCACGGCTAATCGTTTGGAGGCATCACCCTTGTCAATGGCTTCATCTTATCCTCTTAGTGAAAATGGTCAACGCACCCTGTCACGGCACGGCTATTCATTTGTCGGTTCTCGATCATGCTGGAATAGGATTTACTATCCTTTTGCGTCTGTCACTAACGCCCCGCAATCGCGAGTTTGGAGCTCGTCACAGTCATTCATTCATTGAATCCTACTCGGAATACCACAGGCAAGGTTTAGACCTTCCGGATTCTCTTGAATGCCGCCATCATTCTAGCTTACACCACGAAGATTCTGGTTAGGAGATCTAAGAGATACTCATTCAGTCTAAGGTAGAACGGAAGTGGTTGTCATGCACGCGTTCATAGGGAATGATGATGATTGTCACGTTCATCACATTCAGATTGAAGTACGAATGAATATCTTAGAAGAGAAACAAGATGAATTGAATGGAAAACAGTAGTACTTTGAATTAATCTTTGAGGAACAGCAGAGCTCCACACCTTAATCTATGGAGTGTAGAAACTCTACCGTTGAAAATACATAAGTGAAAGTCCAGGCATGGCCGAGAGGCCAGCCCTCAAACGTGATCTAAGATAGCATACAACTGATCAAAGATGGTCAAAAAGACGTCTAATACAATAGTAAAAGGTCCTATTTATAATAAACTAGCTACTAGGGTTAGCAGAAGTAAGTAATTGATGCATAAATTCACTTCTGAGGCCCACTTGGTGTGTGCTTGGGCTGAGCTTTAACTTTGCACGTGCAGAGGCCATTTGTGGAGTTGAACGCCAGGTTTTGATCCATTTCTGGCGTTCAACTCTGGTTTTGGATCCTTTTCTGGCGCTGGATGCCAGAATTGGGCAGAGAGCTGGCGTTGAACGCCAGTTTGCGTCATCTAAACTTGGCCAAAGTATGGACTATTACACATTTCTGGAAAGCCCTGGATGTCTACTTTCCAACGCAATTGGAAGCGCGCCATTTCGAGTTCTGTTGCTCCAGAAAATCCACTTTGAGTGCAGGGAGGTCAGAATCCAATAGCATCAGCAGTCCTTCTTCAACCTCTGAATCTGATTTTTGCTCAAGTCCCTCAATTTCAGTCAGAAAATACCTGAAATCATAGAAAAACACACAAACTCATAGTAAAGTCCAGAAATGTGAATTTAACATAAAAACTAATGAAAACATCCCTAAAAGTAACTAGATTCTACTGAAAACATATTAAAAACAATGCCAAAAAGCGTATAAATTATCCGCTCATCACAACACCAAACTTAAATTGTTGCTTGTCCCCAAGCAACTGAAAATCAAATAGGATAAAAAGAAGAGAATATACTATAAATTCCAAACTATCAATGAAACATAGCTCCAATCAAATGAGCGGGACTCAGAGTTTTGGCATAATGAAACTGAAAAACATAGCTTTTTGCCTCTTGAATAGTTTTGGCATCTCACTTTATCTATTGAGGTTCAAAATGATTGGCATCTATAGGAACTCAGAGTTCAGATAGTGTTATTGATTCTCCTAGTTCAGTATGATGATTCTTGAACACAGCTATTTTATGAGTCTTGGCCGTGGCCCTAAGCACTTTGTTTTCCAGTATTACCACCGGATACATAAATGCCACAGACACATAATTGGGTGAACCTTTTTAGATTGTGACTCAGCTTTGCTAAAGTCCCCAATTAGAGGTGTCCAGGGTTCTTAAGCACACTCTTCTTTTGCTTTGGACCTTGACTTTAACCGCTCAGTCTCAAGTTTTCACTTGACACATACACGCCACAAGCACATGGTTAGGGACAGCTTGGTTTAGCCGCTTAGACCATGATTTTATTCCTTTAGGCCCTCCTATCCACTGATGCTCAAAGCCTTGGGATCCTTTTTATTTGCCCTTGCCTTTTGGTTTTAAGGGTTATTAGCTTTTTGCTCTTGCCTCATGGTTTTAAGAGCTTTTGGCTTTTTCTGCTTGCTTTTTCTTTTTCTTTCTATTTTTTTTCGCCTATTTTTTTTTCTGCAAGCTTTGTTCTTTGCTGCTTTTTCTTGCTTCAAGAATCATTTTTATGATTTTTCAGATTATCAAATAACATGTTTTCTATTCATCATTCTTTCAAGAGCCAACATATTTAACATTCTTGAACAACAACTTCAAAAGACATATGCACTGTTCAAGCATACATTCAGAAAACAAGAAGCATTGTCACCACATCAATATAATTAAGCTAAGTTCAAGGATAAATTCGAAACTCATGTACTTTTTGTTCTTTTGAATTAAAACATTTTTCATTTAAGAGAGGTGATGGATTCATAGGACATTTATAACTTTAAGACAAAGTTACTAACTACTAATGATCATGTAATGAAGACACAAACATAGATAAGCACATAACATAGAAAACAAAAAACAGAAGAAATAAGAACAAGGAATGAATCCACCTTAGTGATGGTGGCGTTTCCTTCTTGAGGAACCAATGATGTCCTTGGGCTCTTCTATGTCTCTTCCTTGTCTTTGTTGCTCCTCCCTCATTGCTTTTTGATCTTCTCTTATTTCATGAAGCATGATGGAGTGCTCTTGATGTTCCACCCTTAGTTGTCCCATATTGGAACTCAATTCTCCTAGGGAGGTGTTAATTTGCTCCCAATAGTTTTGTGGAGGAAAGTGCATTTGAGGCATCTCCAGGATCTCATGGTGATGAGCTTCATATGCCTCTTGAGCTCCATGAGTGGGCTCTCTTGCTTGTTCCATCTTTTTCTTAGTGATGGGCTTGTCCTCTTTGATGAGGATATCTCCCTCTATGTCAATCCCAGCCGAATTGCATAGGTGGCAAATGAGGTGAGGAAAGGCTAACCTTGCCATGGTGGAGGACTTGTCAGCCACCTTGTAGAGTTCTTGAGGTATAATCTCATGAACTTCCACCTCTTCTCCAATCATGATGCTATGGATCATGATGGCCCGGTCTATAGTAACTTCAGACCGGTTGCTAGTGGGAATGATTGAGCATTGAATGAACTCCAACCATCCTCTAGCTACAGGCTTGAGGTCCAATCTTCTTAGTTGAACCGGCTTGCCTTTGGAGTCAATCTTCCATTGAGCTCCTTCTACACATATGTCCATAAGGACTTGGTCCAACCTTTGATTAAAGTTGACCCTTCTAGTGTAGGGGCGTTCATCTCCTTGCATCATAGGCAAGTTAAACGCCAACCTCACATTCTCCAGACTAAAATCTAAGTATTTCCCCCGAACCATTGTAACATAGTTCTTTGGATCCGGGTTCTTACTTAGATCATGGTTCTTGGTGATCCATGCATTGGCATAGAACTCTTGAACCATTAGGATGCCGACTTATTGGATGGGATTTGTTAGAACTTCCCAACCTCTTCTTTGAATTTCATGTCGGATCTCCGGATACTCATTTCTTTTGAGTTTGAAAGGGACCTCAGGGATCACCTTCTTCTTGGCCACAACATCATAGAAGTGGTCTTGATGGGCTTTGGAGATGAACCTTTCCATCTCCCATGACTCGGATGTGGAAGCTTTTGTCTTCCCTTTCCCATTTCTAGAGGATTCTCCGGTCTTAGGTGCCATCAATGGTAATGGAAAAACAAAAAGCTTATGCTTTTACCACACCAAACTTATAATTTTGCTCACCCTCGAGCAATAAAAGAAAGAAAGGATGAAGAAGAAGAAGAAATGGAGGAGAGGGAGAGTGGGAAGTGTTTCGGCCAAGAAGGGTGTAGAGGGGTGTGTTGTGTGAATTTGATGAAGAATGGAGGGCTTTATATAGGGAAGGGAGGGGGGGAAAGGTTTCGGCCATATGGGTGGGTTTGGGTGGGAAATTGGTTTTGAATTATGAAGGTAGGTGGAGTTTATGAGGTAGGTTTATGGGGAAGAGTGTTTTTGGGGTTGTGTGAAAGAGAGTGGTGAGAAGAAGTGAGTGGAGGTAGGTGGGGATCCTGTGGGGTCCACAGATCCTGAGTGGATACTGTGGGGTCCACAGATCCTGAGGTGTTCAAGGATTTACATCCCTGCACCCATTAGGCATGTAAAAATGCCTTTGCACACAACTCTGGGCGTTCAGCGTCAGGTTGGTGGCCATTTTGGGCGTTCAATGCCCATTTGTGTGCCATTTCTGGCGTTGAACGCCAGAACCATGCCTGTTCTGGCGTTCAGCGCCCAGAAGCTGCCCATTTTGGGCGTTCAGCGCCAGAACCATGCTCTGTTCTGGCGCTGAACGCCAGACAGATGCTCCTCCAGGGTGTGATTTTTCTTCTGCTATTTTTGATTCTGTTTTCAATTTTTCTATTTATTTTGTGACTCCACATGATCATGAACCTATAAAGACATATAACTAAGAAAAATATTGTTAGATAAATAAAAATTGGGTTGCCTCCCAACAAGCGCTTCTTTAATGTCAATAGCTTGACAGTGGGCTCTCATGGAGCCTCACAGATGTGCAGAGCTTTGTTGAGACTCTCCAACACCAAACTTAGAGTTTGGATATGGGAGTTCAACACCAAACTTAGAGTTTGGTTATGGCCTCCCAACACCAAACTTAGAGTTTGACTGTGGGGGCTTGGGTTGACTCTGCTTTGAGAGAAGCTTTTCATGCTTCCTCTCCATGGTTGCAGAGGGAGATCCTTGAGTTTTAAACACAAGGGAGTACTTATTCCATTGAAGGATTATTTCACCTCTGTCAACATTAATCACAGCTCTTGCTGTGGCCAGGAAAGGTCTTCCTAGGATGATGGATTCATCCTCTTCCTTTCCAGTATCCAGGACTATGAAATCAGCAGGGATGTAAAGGCCTTCAACCTTTACTAACACGTCCTCTACTTGTCCATATGCCTGTTTTCTTGAACTGTTTGCCATCTCTAATGAGATTTTAGCAGCTTGCACCCCATAGATTCCCAGTTTCTCTATTACAGAGAGGGGCATGAGGTTTATTCCTGAACCAAGGTCACATAGAGCCTTAAAGATCATGGTGCCTATGGTACAGGGTATTATGAACTTTCCAGGATCCTGTCTCTTCTGAGGCAATGTCAGTTGATCCAGGTCACTTAGTTCATTGATGAACAAGGGAGGTTCAACTTCCCAAGTATCAATGCCAAATAATTTGGCATTCAGCTTCATGATTGCACCAAGAAACTTGGCAGTTTGCTCTTCAGTAACATCCTTATTCTCTTCAGAAGAGGAATACTCATCAGAGCTCATGAAGGGCATAAGGAGGTTCAATGGAATCTCTATGGCCTCTAGATGAGCCTCAGAGTCCTTTGGTTCCTCAGAGGGAAGCTCCTTATTGATCACTGGACGTCTCAGGAGGTCTTCCTCCTTGGGATTCACGTCCTCCACTCCCCTTGTAGGTTCTGCCATGGTGCTTATGTCAATGGCCTTGCACTCTCCTTTTGGGTTCTCTTCTGTATTGCTTGGGAGAGTATTGGGAGGGATTTCAGTGATCCTTTTACTCAGCTGGCCCACTTGTGCTTCCAAATTTCTAATGGAAGATCTTGTTTTATTCATGAAACTTACAGTAGCCTTAGACAGATCAGAGACTAAGTTTGCCAAATTAGAAGTATTTTGTTCAGAGTTCTCTGTCTGTTGCTGAGTGGATGATGGAAAAGGTTTATTATTGCTAAACCTGTTTCTTCCACCATTATTAAAGCCTTGTTAAGGCTTTTGATCCTTCCATGAGAAATTTGGATGATTTCTCCATGATGAGTTATAGGTGTTTCTATAAGGTTCACCTAAATAATTTACCTCTGCTATTGCAGGGTTTTCAGGATCATAAGCTTCTTCTTCAGAAGATGCCTCTTGAGTACTGTTGGATGCAGCTTGCATTCCATGCAGACTCTGAGAGATCATATTGACTTGCTGAGTCAATATTTTATTCTGAGCCAATATGGCATTCAGAGTATCAACTTCAAGAACTCCCTTCTTCATAGGCGTCCCATTGCTCACAGGATTCCTTTCAGAAGTGTACATGAACTGGTTATTAGCAACCATGTCAATGAGTTCTTGAGCTTCTACAGGCGTTTTCTTTAGGTGAATGGATCCACCTGCAGAAGTGTCCAGTGACATTTTTGATAGCTCAGATAAACCATCATAGAATATATCCAGGATGGTCCATTCTGAAAGCATGTCAGAAGGACACTTTTTGGTCAACTGTTTGTATCTTTCCCAAGCTTCATAGAGGGATTCACCTTCTTTCTGTCTGAAGGTTTGAACATCTACTCTAAGCTTGCTCAGCTTTTGAGGAGGAAAGTACTTGGCTAAGAAATCCGTGACCAGCTTATCTCAAGAGTTCAGGCTGTCTTTAGGTTGAGAATCCAACCATAATCTAGCTCTGTCTCTTACAGCAAAAGGGAAAAGCATGAGCCTGTAGACTTCAGGATCTACTCCATTAGTCTTAACAGTATCACATATCTGCAAGAATTCAGTTAAGAACTGAAAACGATCTTCAGATGGAAGTCCATGAAACTTGCAGTTCTGCTGCATCAGAGAAACTAATTGAGGTTTCAGCTCAAAGTTGTTTGCTTCAATGGCAGGAATGGAGATGCTTCTTCCATGTAAATTGGAATTAGGTGCAGTAAAGTCACCAAGCATCTTCCTTACATTATTATTATTTTCAGCTGCCATCTCCTCTTCCTGTTCGAAAATTTCTGAAAGGTTATCTCTGGATTGTTGTAATTTAGCTTCTCTTAATTTTCTCTTCAGAGTCCTTTCAGGTTCTGGATCTGCTTCAACAAGAATATTCTTGTCCTTGTTCCTGCTCATATGACAAAGAAGAGGGCACAGAAATAATAATAATAATAATATGGATCCTTTATACCACAGTATAGGGATCCCTGTGTGAGTAGAAGAAGAGGGGGAGACAAAGAATGTAATATAATGGAAGAAACACAACTGTGAGGAGGGTTGAGATGTGAGATGAGATGTTAGTAGATGAATAAATAAATAAAATAAGATGGGAGAGGGAGAATTTTCGAAAATAATTTTTGAAAAAGGGTTAGTGATTTTCAAAAATGGTTTTTGAAAAATATTAGTATTTTTCGAAAATTTTTAAAATCAAAAATAAAAATATGAATAATTAGTTAATTAAAAAGAAATTTTTGAAAAAGAGGGAAGATATTTTCGAAAATTAGAGAGAGAGAGTTAGTTAGGTAGTTTTGAAAAAGTTAAGAAACAAACAAAAAGTTAGTTAGTTAGTGGAAACAAATTTTGAAAAGATAAGAAGTTAGGAGGTTAGAAAAGATATTTTGAAACCAACTTTTTGAAAAAGGTAAGATAAGAAGATATTTTAGAAATTAATTTTGAAAAAGATTTGATTTTTAAAATCTCAATTAATGACTTGATTCATAAGAAATCACAAGATATGATTCTAGAACTCAAAGTTTGAATCTTTCTTAACAAGCAAGTAACAAACTTCAAATTTTTTAATCAAAACATTAATTGATTATGTTATTTTCGAAAATTTGATATAAAAATAAGAAAAAGATTTTTGAAAAATATTTTTGGAATTTTCGAAAATAACTAAGAAAAAAGATTTGATTTTTGAAAAAGATTTTGAAAAAGATAAGATTTTCAAATTGAAAATTTGATTTGACTCATGAGAAACAATTTGATTTTTAAAAATTTTTGAAAAAGTCAATCCAAATTTTCGAATTTGATGAGAGAAAATGGGAAAGATATTTTTTTGATTTTTTTGAAATTTTTATGATGAGAGAGAAAAACACTAAAGAGATGCAATGCATGAAATTTTTAGATCAAAACATGTGATGCATGCAAGAATGCTATGAATGTCAAGATGAACACCAAGAACACTATGAATGTCAAGATGAACATCATAGACACAATTTTGAAAAATTTTTAATGCAAAGGAAACATGCAAGACACCAAACTTAGAATTCTTTAATGCTTAGACACTAAGAATTCAAGAATGCATATGAAAAACAAGAAAAGACACAAAACATGCAAATGCAAAGATCAAGCAAGAAGACTTACCAAGAACAACTTGAAGAACATGAAGAACACTATGAATGCATGAATTTTCGAAAAATGCAAGATGCACATGCAATTGACACCAAACTTATAACATGACTCATGACTCAAACAAGAAACACAAAAAAATATTTTTGATTTTTATGATTTTCTAATTTTTTTGGATTTTTATTTCGAAAATTATATGAAAAAGAAAAAATAAGGATTCCAAAATTTTTAACATGAATTCCAGGAATCTTGCCATGTTTAGTCTAAAGCTTCAGTCCAGGAATTAGACATGGCTCATGAGCTAGCCAAGCTTTCAATGAAAGCTCCGGTCCAAAACACTAGACATGGCCAATGGCCAGCCAAGCTTTAGCATGTAAATCAGGAACAGTAGCAGGTGGATTAACAACAACTAGCTTGCTCTTGATAACAAATTGCTGCCTCAGTCCAAATAAATTTAGACATGGCTTTACAGCCAGCCAGGCTTCACATGCTTCATGAAACACTAGAATTCATTCTTTAAAAATTTTGAATAAAATTTTTTTTTTTTCGAAAACAGATGAGAAAATTTTAGAAATATTTTTGAAAAATTTTTGAAAGTAAAATAAAAAGAAAATTACCTAATCTGAGCAACAGGATGAACCGTCAGTTGTCCAAACTCGAACAATCCCCGGCAACGGCGCCAAAAACTTGGTACGCAGAATCGTGATTACACTTTAATTATGTAAAATTTATTGCTCTTTCTTTCCCTGGAAATGGCGCCAAAAACATGATGCCAAGACCATGGTTCACAACTCCGTGTAACTAACCAGCAAGTGCACTGGGTCGTCCAAGTAATACCTTACGTGAGTAAGGGTCGAATCCCACGGAAATTGTTGGTATGAAGCAAGCTATGGTCACCTTGCAAATCTCAGTTAGCCAGATATAAATTGATAACGGTGTTTTCGAATAATAATTAATAGAATAGGGATAGAAATACTTATGTAATGAATTGGTGAGAATTTCAGATAAGCGAATGGAGATGCTTTCGTTCCTCTGAACCTCTGCTTTCCTGCTATCTTCATCCAATCAGTCTTACTCCTTTCCATGGCTGGCTTTATGTGATACATCACCACTGTCAATGGCTACTTTCGGTCATCTCTCGGGAAAATGATCCAATGCCCTGTCACGGCACGGCTAATCGTCTGGAGGCATCACCCTTGTCAATGGCTTCATCTTATCCTCTCAGTGAAAATGGTCAATGCACCCTGTCACGGCACGGCTTTTCATCTGTCGATTCTCGATCATGCTGGAATAGGATTTACTATCCTTTTGCGTCTGTCACTAACGCCCCGCAATCGCGAGTTTGGAGCTCGTCACAGTCATTCATTCATTGAATCCTACTCGGAATACCACAGACAAGGTTTAGACCTTCCGGATTCTCTTGAATGCCGCCATCAATCTAGCTTACACCACGAAGATTTTGGTTAGGAGATCTAAGAGATACTCATTCAGTCTAAGGTAGAACGGAAGTGGTTGTCAGGCACGCGTTCATAGGGAATGATGATGATTGTGACGTTCATCACATTCAGATTGAAGTACGAATGAATATCTTAGAAGCGAAACAAGATGAATTGAATGGAAAACAGTAGTACTTTGCATTAATCTTTGAGGAACAGCAGAGCTCCACACCTTAATCTATGGAGTGTAGAAACTCTACCGTTGAAAATACATAAGTGAAAGTCCAGGCATGGCCGAGAGGCCAGCCCTCAAACGTGATCTAAGATAGCATACAACTGATCAAAGATGGTCAAAAAGACGTCTAATACAATAGTGAAAGGTCCTATTTATAATAAACTAGCTACTAGGGTTTACAGAAGTAAGTAATTGATGCATAAATTCACTTCTGGGGCGCACTTGGTGTGTGCTTGGGCTGAGCTTTAACTTTCCACGTGCAGAGGTCATTTCTGGAGTTGAACGCCAGGTTTTGATCCATTTCTCGCGTTCAACTCTGGTTTTGGATCCTTTTCTGGCGCTGGATGCCAGAATTGGGCAGAGATCTGGTGTTGAACGCCAGTTTGCGTCGTCTAAACTTGGCCAAAGTATGGACTATTATACATTGCTGGAAAGCCCTGGATGTCTACTTTCCAACGCAATTGGAAGCGCGCCATTTCGAGTTCTGTAGCTCCAGAAAATCCACTTTGAGTGCAGGGAGGTTAGAATCCAACAGCATCAGCAGTCCTTCTTCAACCTCTGAATCTGATTTTTGCTCAAGTCCCTCAATTTCAGTCAGAAAATACCTGAAATCACAGAAAAACACACAAACTCATAGTACTATCCAGAAATGTGAATTTAACATAAAAACTAATGAAAACATCCCTAAAAGTAACTAGATTCTACTAAAAACATATTAAAAACAATGCCAAAAAGCGTATAAATTATCCGCTCATCAGCCATCGTATAGGATCATGTCAGAAGCTTTGAAGTCTTTTGAGACTTTAGCTTTCATGATTTCTTTTGTGAATGGGTCTTGATCTCTGTGGGAGCTGCCGTCGTGACTGGACTGAACAGTTTTAGTTTTGAGGTCATCCTCGAGCTTTAGGAGCTTGTCTTCTAGCTCTCGGCGTCACCTAGTTTCTCTCCGAAGGTTCCTCTCGGCTTCTCGTTGATGCTCGGCCTCTTTTTCGAGTTATTTGAGACGATCCTGTTGAGCTTGTAGAGCCTCTAAAATTTCCATGTTTGGCGAATGCTTGTCTCCATTTGGTTGAGATGTATTCTTTGGTGTGATGTCCGCGTTCTTATGAGGTGTTCTTTCTTCCAAACCGGAGTTATAATCGTTGTCCAGGTTGTCAGCCATGATGATGGAATGACTTCCAGGTCCCCGGCAACGGTGCCAATGTTCCGGGGGTTACCTGAAACTGAAGGTCGATCTCGGATGAGATCTGCTGTGGTGGCCGGAATTGTCGTGTTCGACTTGTTGACCTTGGTGGTGCTGCTGATCCTTGTTCACCGGAGGGTGGTGGTACCTGCAAATGACTCCGATGCCTAAGTTAGCATGAGCTTTAAGTAGGTATTTTGTAGAATCATAGTATGAGTTATACTTGGGTGCTCTAGTGTATTTATAGTTGTGTGGGCTAACCTTCTTAGATAAGATAAGTTAGTTATATTATCTTATCTTTGGGTGAAGTCTCTTTATCTCTTAGGGGAACCACCTTTATCTTTCTAGGCTTTAGTTGCCTTTATATTGTGTTGTGTCCCTTCGTTTGGGCCTGTTTTGGGCTTCTTTTGTCGATTTGGCCGTCCTCTTTAAAGTAGAGGTCGGGAGATCTGACCTGAAGAGGTCGGTTGCTTTGTTTTCAATTAGCCCGGGTCGGATAGGTCGACCCAGGGTATGAACAAGATGGATGGACTTCAATTGGCAGCAATAAGTACAACAAGCCAAGCTCCAAATATATGGGGCCAAAATGAAGAAAGCTTTGAGGAATACAACAATGAGCAGTAGCCTGAACAAGTCCAATACATGCATAACACAAGCTATCCCTACAATGATTTCCATGGGGACACTTATAACTCCTCATGGAGGAACCACCCCAAATTGAGATGGGGAGACAACCAGAACCAATGGCAGAGGAACACTAATCCCAATAACTTTCATAACACAAGCAACTAGAACCATCACCCCCCACTAACAACAATCCATACAGAAAACCACAAAATAACCTCTCCACAACCACATTCTACCTAAAAAACAATCCTTCAAATAACTCAAACAACTTCCACCAACCATCAGTATCCCACACACAACCTCAACCACATTAAGAGTCTTAAAGAATCTCAAATCTAGAGATGATGATGAAAAATTTCATGAAAGATCAAGAGATGACACGCAAGAACTATGAAGCATCAATGAGAAACCTTGAAAGACAAATAGGGCAACTATCCAAGCAGCCTGCTAAAAGGCCAATTATTACCTTCCCAAGTGACACCATTCCAAATCCAAAAGAAGAATGCAAAGCCATATAGCTTAGGAGTGGCAAATCAATGGGAAAGGACAACAGGGTTGACAGCAATGAAGAGATAGAGGTTGAGGAAAATGATAAGATAGATCCCAAGAAGGATAATGAACCATATGCTCCAAGGAAAAGCAAGCAAGTCTCAGAGTCACAACCACAAGAGAGGAAGGAGGAAGTGAAACCATATGTTGCTCCACTACCTTACCCTCAGAGATTGCACAAGGAGACGAAGGATCAACAATTCCCTAAGTTCTAAGAGATTTTCAAGAAATTGGAGATCAACATTCCACTGCCTAAAGCCTTAGAACAAATGCCACTTTATACAAAGTTTCTCAAGGAACTCATCACCAAGAAAAGGAGCTGGAAAGAGAAGGAAAATATGATCCTCACCCACGAATGTAGTGCTGTAATCCAAAGGGGGATTCCACCAAAACTCAAGGATCCAGGGAGTTTCCTCATATCATGTACCGTAGGCAACATAACATTTGAAAAAGCTCTTTGTGACCTGGGTGGCAGTATAAATCTGATACCTCTCTCCATGATGAAAAAGCTGTCAATAGAGGAAGTTAAACCCACTACAATGTCACTTCAAATGGCTGATAGATCTCTCAAGATACCTAATGGAGTTGTGGAAAATTTATTGGTGAAGGTTAGAGAGTTTATCTTCCTTACTGACTTTGTGATCCTAGATATGGAAGAGGAGGGACATAACTCAATTATCTTGGGGTGACCTTTCTTAGCCATAGCAAGAGCCATCATAGATGTAGAAAAAGTTGAAATGGTTCTCAAGGTACATAATGAGCAAATGATCATTAATGTCTTTAAGGCAATGCAATACCCCCTGAGAAAGGGAACCATATAAGGGCAGAGATGATAGAAACCTTGGTGGAAGACGTGCTTGAAACAAGTCATCACGAAGAACAAGAAGAAGAAATTCAAGAGATTGAAGTTAAAGATGCTAAAAAGAAGAAAGAAGTCAAAAACTCTCTTGAAGGAAAGACAGAGGAGGCACCAAATCCAGAACTCAAGCTTCTTCCCCCTCAAATATTCATTCCTTGGTAGGAAGGACACCCTTCTAGTAATCATCAACTCCTCTTTAAGTACACAAGATGAAGTAAAGCTGCTTGAGGTGTTAAAAACTCACAAAACTGCTCTAAGATGGACAATTGATGACATCAAGGGTATAAGCCCTACTATTTGCATGCATAGTGGTGCAACCTCAAAGGAGGCTCAATCCAACTATGAAAGAGGTGGTTCAAAAGGAGGTGATGAAGTTATGGAATGCTAAAATCATATACCCCATTTCTGACAGCTCTTGGGTTAGTCCAGTCCAGGTGGTCCCTAAGAAGGGAGGCATGACTGTCATCTTTAATGAAAGGAATGAACTCATCCCTACAAGGATAGTGACCGGGTGGAGAATGCGCATTGACTACAGGAGATTGAATGATACTACAAGGAAGGACCACTTCCCTCTCCCCTTCATTAATCAGATGCTAGAAAGATTGGCTGGCCATGCCTACTATTGCTTCTTAGATGGGTACTCCGGGTACAATCAGATAGTAGTGGATCCCAAGGACCAAGAAAAGACCTCTTTCACCTGTCCCTTCGAAGTCTTTGCCTACAGAAGGATGCCCTTTGGGCTATGAAATGCTCCAGCAACCTTTGAAAGGTGTATGCTTTCTATATTTTCTGACATGGCAGAAAAATTCTTAGAGGTTTTTATGGATGATTTTTTTATTTTTGATAACTCTTTTGACACTTGTTTTGATCATCTAACCCTTGTCTTGAAAATATGCCAAGAAATAAACTTAGTCTTGAATTGGAAAAAAATGTCATTTCATGGTACCAGAAGGCATTGTTCTTGGGCATAAAGTTTCAAACAAGGGTATAGAAGTTGACAAAACTCAAATAGAGATCATAGAAAAGCTTCCTATACCAATCAATGTGAAAGCAGTGAGAAGTTTTCTTAGACATGCTGGATTTTACAGGAGATTCATCAAAGATTTCTCAAAAATAGCCAAACCACTAAGCAACTTGCTGGTGTTTAACAATCCATTTATTTTTAATGATGAATGCAAACATGCTTTTGAAACCTTAAAAGCTAAACTCACTATAGCACTGGTTATCATACCCCCAGAATGGGATTTGATGAGCGGATATTTTATATGCTTTTTAGCATTGTTTTCATATAGTTTTTAGTATGTTTTATTAGTTTTTATTAAGTTTTTATAGGCTTTAGTGTTAAATTCACATTTTTGAATTCTACTATGAGTTTTTGTGTTTTTGTGCAATTTCAGGTATTTTCTGGCTGAAATTGAGGAGCTTGAGCAGAAGTCTGATTCAAAGACAGAGAAAGTACTGCAGATGCTATTAGGATCTGACCTCCTTACATTCGGAAGAGCTTTTCTGGAGCTACAAAAGTCCAAATGGAGCGCTCTCAATGGCTATCGAAAGCTGATGTCCAACGCCATATACTGCCCCTTCCAGGCGTCCAGCACCCAGAGAGCAGAGCCAAGCGTCCAAATGCCCAGAGAGGATACCCTAGCTGGCGTTCCATGTCCCAGAGACCACATAGCACATGGATCTCATCAAAGATCAGTCCAAACACTCACTAAGTGGGGCTCAGAAGTGAATTTTAGCACTAAAAAGATTGTTTTACACTTACTAGTCATCTGTTTAGTATTTAAAGTGTATTTTACATAATCATTCGAGGAGATCTAGGAGGAAAGCCATTAATTTGGGTTTTACATTGTATTTTTCTATCAGTATGAGTTTCTAATCCTCCTAGGTTAAGGGGAGGAGCCCTGCTGAGTCCTATCAATTAATAAAAGTATTATTGTTTCTTCTTCAATCCGTGTTTGATTTATCTCTAAGATGTATATCCGATCTTCATCGTGGTGGATAGGATGATCAGTGACAATCAAGTCTGTTCATCACATTAAGACGAACGTGCCTGACAAACACCTGCATCTACTTGGGTTCGTGTCAATACGTGACTGGAAAGCACAAGCCAACAACTATGATTATACATCTCTTAGACAGCTAATCAAGGACTTCGTTGGGGACTTCTCGGGACACCAGTTCAGCCAATTTCTGGGAAGATTAGAGTCTCTGTGGTATAGGCTAGAATCCAAAGAAGTAGCATCCTCTGATCCAAAAGATTCGACCTTTTCTGTGGCATTTTGGGTAGGATCGCCAAGGGAATGAACTGCAAAGCGCTTCACCCTTCATCAAATTGGATGACCACGACCAATGGCGTTCAATCTATAGCAGAGGAGATCAATGACCACGGCCCATGGTGTTGATCACATACAGCCTGCCATAGAAGAAGATCATTCACAAGCAAAGAAGACAGTAGTACCAGAGTTAATTCAGAAAGACAAAGCAACTACAATCCTTAACCCTATTCCTATTAGTATTTTCTACCTCTTTTTCTTTATTCCTATTACTGATTTTAATCCTAATACAACTCCATATATGACATAAAATCAACAACCTTTTGATTTGCCTAACTAAGACCTGCAAGATAACCATAGCTTGCTTCAAACCACAATCCTCGTGGGATCAACCCTGGCTGGCTCAGGTATTACTTGGACAATCCAGTGCACTTGCTGGTACAATAGTACGAATGTGTGGGGATTCGTGCTACCAAGTTTTTGGCGCCATTGCCGGAGATTGTTGAGTTTGGACAAACTGACGAATTGTCTTGCTCTCTAGATCAGGTAATTTATTTTATTTTATTTTATTTGAGTCTTTTATTTTTATTTTCTTCTTTTTCAAATTTTTGAAAAAAAAAAGTTTTTCCAAAATATTTTTCTTTTCTTTGTTTGATCTTTGATTTTGTTTGAGTCTCTTTGTTTATGTTCTTGTTGAGTCTTTTATTTTTTCTCTACTCTATTTTTTCGAAAATTTAAAAAGCTTTTCAAAAATATTTTTATTTTTTTTGTTTAATCTTTGTTCTTGGTAAATTTTTGTTTCTTTGAGTCTTTGTTTTTGATCCTATTGCAATTTTCGATTTTTTGGTATCTTCCTTTTAAAAATTTTTCAAAAATAGTTTCTCTTTGATTAAATCTTGTTTCAATTCTTTAAGGTTGGTTTCCTCTTGTTATTTTTCTTTTAATTTTTGGAAATATATATTTGTTTTTTTTTATTTTTAAGTTTGGTGTTCTTTGTTTGCTCTTGTGTTCTTTAAATTTCTTGAGTCTTATTCTTTTTGTTCTTGTTAGTCTTCAAGGTGTTCTTGAGTCTTTTTTGTGTTTTGATCTTAATATTTTTAAGTTTGGTGTCCCTGTGTGATTCCCTCCAAAATTTTTGAAATTATGGTGCACTAGATCTAAAATTTTTTTGTGTCTTTGACTTGTTTTTCTCTTTCATCATTAAATTCAAAAATAAAAAAATATCTTTTCTATTTTTCTTTTTACTTAATTTTCGAAATTTTTTCATAAAATTCAGATTTTAATTTCAAATTTTTATCTTATGTTATCTTAGTTTTCAAAATTTCAAAAGTCAAATCTTTTCAAAATTAAAAATCTTATCTTTTTCAAAACTCTTATCTTTTTCTCATCTTTTTCAAAATTTAAAAATTTTATCTTATCTTTTTCAAATTTTAAAATTTAAGAATTCAAATTTCAAATTTTAAAAAAATCATATCTTTTTTAAAATCAAATTTCAAAATCTTATCTTTTTAAAATCTCTTTCAAATGTTTTTAATTTCCTATCTTATCTTTTCTAACTACAAAATTTTAAAATTCAATCTCTTTCAAATCTTTTTAATTTCATATCTTATCTTTTTTGAATTTTAAAATTTCGATTTCAAATATTTTCTTATCTTGTCTCTTATCTTATTTTAATTTCAAATCTATTCTTATCTTCTATCTTATTTTAAATTAAAATTTTTCTTAATTAATTAACTATCTTCCCTCTCTTCTTTTTCAAAACTACCTAACTAACTCTTCTCTCTCTTAATTTTCGAAAACTTCTTCTTCTATCTCTTCTATTTTTGAAAATTTAATATTTAAATTTTAAATCCTTTTAAATTAATTAACTTAATTTTTGAAAATATTTAATTAATAAATAAAAATAAAAATATTTTAATTCTTATTTATCTCTTTTATTTCTAATTCTTCTCTTCTTACTTCTACTATTCGAATTATTCTTCTCCCTCATCCTCTATCTTCACTTTTCTATCTTCTTCTTCTTTCTTCACATCTAACTGGAAGTTCTTTGGTCTAAGTAGCACAAAAAGCTTTCTTCTTTTTCTTCTTTCTTCTTTTCTTATTTATGACTAAGAACAGGCATAAAGAGCTCCTCTTGACTCCTGATCTTGAACCTGAGAAAACTCTAAGGAGGTGTTTATATCAAGCTAGAGCATAACACTCCAGAAGAGACCTTTTAGAAAGTTTTGAACAAGAAAAGGAAGACATGACCGAACCTCAAGAGGAGCCCAGAAAGGTTCATGGTGACTTCACCATGCCTACCTTTGACTTTTATGGCAGAATTATTTCTGTACCTGCCATTGGAGCTAAGAATTTTGAGCTTAAGCCTCAGTTAGTCTCTCTTCTGCAGTAGAACTGCAAATTCCATGAACTTCCAATGGAAGATCCACATCAGTTTTTAACTGAGTTCTTACAGATCTGTGATACTATAAAGACTAATCGAGTAAATCCTAAAGTCTACAAGCTGATGCTCTTTCCCTTTGCTGTAAGAGACAGATCTAAGCTATGGTTGGATGCCCAACCAAGAGAAAGTCTTGACTCTTGGAAAAAGCTGGTTAATGCTTTTCTGGCTAAGTTCTTTCCCCCTCAAACGATGAGTAAAATTAGAGTAAAATTAAAGAGAAGGTGAATCACTCTATGAAGCTTAAGAAAGATATAAGCAACTGATCAAGAGATGTCCTCTTGACATGCTTTCAAAATGGTCTATCATAGGTGTGTTCTATGATGGTGACAGCTCTACAGGTGGATCTCTCCACTTGAAGAAAACACCTGCACAAGAAAGAAAACTCATTAAGATGGTTGCAAATAACTAGTTCAGGTATACTTCTGAAAGAAATCCTGTTAACCGTGGAATCTCTCAGAAGAAAGGAGTTCATGAAATTGAAGCTTTGAATGCCATATTGGCTTAGAATAAGATCTTGACCTAATAGGTCAACATGATCTCCCAGCATCTGACTGGAATACAAACTGCAGCTAGAAGTACTTAGAAAGCTTCTCCTGAAGAAAAAACTTATGATCTTGATCAACCTACCATGGATGAGGTGAATTACATGGGAGAACCCTATGAAAACACCTGTAATCCTTCATGGAGGAACCATCCTAACCTTTCATGGAAGGATCAACAGAAACCTCAGCAAGGTTTCAATAACAACCAAGGTGGAAGGAACCAGAATAGGTTCAATAACAAACCATCATTCCCATCTTCTCAAGGGAACATGGAAACCTCTAAGCAGAGTCTTTCTGACTTAGTTACTATGGTTTCCAGCCTCTCTAAGACCACTGATAGTTTTATTAATGAAACAAGGTCCTCCATTAGAAACTTGAAAGTTCAAGTTGGTCAACTGAGCAAGAGGATCCCTAAGATCCCTCCTGAAACTCTTCCTAGCAACACTGAGGTGAATCCAAGAAATAAGTGCAAGGCCATAGCCATGGAGGTAGAGGCCAAATCTGAGGAGAATGGGAAGGCATTGAATGCCAGTGAAGGCCATATCACTGGGCGTTCAACACCCAATCTGGAAGCAAGCCAGGTGCTGAGCGCTAGTGAAGAACCTCTCACTGGGTGTTCAACGCCCATCCTGGCAGCAGAGCTGGCGTTGAACGCCAGCCAGGGAGCACTGGCTGGGCGTTCAACGCCCAAACACCCAGGCTACCTGGCGTTGAACGCTAGTGAGGAACCCCTCACTGGGCGTTCAAGGCCCAACCTGGCAGGCTTCCTCGTGCTGAACGCCAGTGAGAAACCCTTCACTGGGCATTCAACGCCCAACCATGCAGCCATTCTGGTGCTGAACGCTAGTGAGGAACCCCTCACTGGGCGTTCAACGCCCAAAAACCCAGGGAAGCTGGCGTTGAACACTAACTAGGACATCCCTGCTGGGCATTCAATGCCCAAAATGCTAGTGGGACTGGCGTTTATCGCTAGTCTGGGTGGACAGCAAGGGCGTTCAACGCCTAAGGAGCTCATAGAGCTGGCGTTGAATGCCAGTCAAAGCACACCCCTTGAGTGCTTAAATCCCACTCAAAAACCCTCTAGCCCAGAACCAAAGGAAACCATAAAGACTATAAAGTGTCCTTTGCATACACTTCTGCAATGCATGAGTTCTGATGACTACTCATTCTCTGATGAGGATGAAGACACTAGGAAAGAGCAAGTTGCTCGGTACCTAGGAGATCTTATAAAGCTGAATGCCAAGCTATTTGGTACAAAGCCTTTGGAGGAAGAACCTCTGCTGCTTACCAAAGAACTCCATGCTTTAGTTCAGCAGAGGCTACTTCAGAAGCTTCCAGATCCTAGACAATTTCTAATTCCTTGCACCATAGGCACCATGACCTCTGAAAAGGCTCTATGTGACCTAGGTTCAAGCATAAACCTCATGCCACTCTCTGTAATAGAGAAGCTGGGCATCCTTGAGGTATAAGCTCCATACATCTCATTAGAGATGGCAGACAAGACAATGAAGAAGACATATGGCTTAGTAGAGGATGTCTTGGACATAGGAGAGGATGAGAATGACTCTGTCATCCTTGGAATACCTTTCCTGGCCACTGCCAAAGCCATCATTGATGTAGCTAAGGGAGAACTAACTCTACAACTAGGGGAGGATCGTATCTTATTCAAGATGCCTCATCCCAATTCTCCCTCTAAAAGAGAGATAACTGTGTAATACCTAGTGTTCCAACCCTCTCATTCTATGCAGAGCATTACAGAGCCCGAAAACATCAATTCTAAGTTTGGTGTTAGGCAGCCCTCAACAAGCTCTAAGCACAAAGGTACTAAGAAGAAAGTACCTAAAGGCTGGAAGGACAAGAAAGTTTCAACTGAAGGCCTCTCACCTGGCATGAGAGTTGTCTTTACTAAGAAGCAATCTTTACCACATACAGTGAGTCGTATCCAATCTCTAGAGCATGTGGAGCTCATTCATGAGAGGACAGAAAGAAAGTTCACTGTAAGGGGCAAAAATCTGAGCCCACACTTACCTCCGTAAGGAGCTAACCGTCAAGCTAATGACGTTAAAGAAGCGCTTGTTGGGAGGCAACCCAACCTTAATTAGTTATTTATTTATTTATTTCCTTCTATTTTGTTTTATTTATCTTTTAGAGTCATAATCATGTGCAGCATTTAGAACAGAGAAAGAATTTCACAACAGTAAAAACAGAATACTCTGGATGGAGTGTTAAAGTTTAACGCCAGCCAGGGTATCCCTGCTGGATGTTCAACGCCCCTAATAGGCAGCATTCCTAGTGTTGAATGCCAGCCAGGAGAGAAGCCCTTGGGCGTTCAAACGCCAGTGCAGAGAAGCAGGGAATCTGGATTCCCTAGCCTCTCAGGACCCGTGGGTCCCACAACATCTTCACCTACCTTAGCTACCCCACTTACTTTCACACTTCTCCATACACACTTCCCTATAAACCCTAGTCCAATCACATCTATACCACTTCCCCAAAACCATCATAACTCCCACATACCCCCACCCACTCAAAATCAAATTTTCCACCCAAAACTCACCATATGGCCGAAACCTAACCTACCCCCATCCTATAGATACCCCTCTTTATGACCCTTCATACACACACCTCTCAAACCCTAATACACCCCACAAGGCCAAGCCCTCTCTCTCCCTCTATCTTCATCTATTTTCTTCTTCTTTTACTCTATTCTTCTCCTTTCCTTATTTTTGCTTGAGGACGAGCAAAGTTTTAAGTTTGGTGTTGGAAAAGCATAGATTTTTTCTTTCCATTACCATTCATGGCACCCAAGGTTGGAGACTCCTCTAGAAAAAGGAAAGGAAAGGCAGAAGCCGCTATCTCTGAATCTTGAAAGATGGATAGATTCATCACCAAAGCCCATCAAGACTACTTCTATGAAGTAGTGGCAGAGAAGAAAGTGATCCCTGAGGTCCCTTTCATGCTCAAGAAGAATAAGTACCCAGAGATCCGAAGAGAAATTCGGAGAAGAGGTTGGGAAGTCCTAACCAATCCAATTCAGGATGTTGGAATTCTCATGGTGCAAGAGTTCTATGCTAATTCATGGGTTACTAAAAACTATGACACTAGTGTGAACTCAAATCCAAGGAATTGGATCCTAGGTCTCAGCTCAGAAAGTGTGAGGTTGGCGTTCAACTTGCCTTTAATGCAAGGAGCTCCTCATCCTTACACTAGGAGAGTCAACTTTGATCAGAGTTTAGATCAAGTACTCTCAAACATTTGTGTGGAAGGAGCACAGTGGAAAAGGGATTCCCAAGGAAAGCCCATTCAACTAAGAAGGGTTGACCTAAAGCCATAGCTAGAGGATAGTTGGAATTCATCCAACCACTGCAAGAAAACTAGGATTTTGCTACGCTTTTAAAGCGTAGCTAAAAGTTAAAAAAAGCATAGCGATAGCTTTTCGCAACGCTTTTTGAGCTACCGACACGCTTTTGAAAGGGTCACAACTGCTAGTGTGCCGGTTGCTCTATCGCCACGCTTTTCTGTTGGCACGCTTTTATCTATTGCCAGGCTTTTAAGCGTGGCCATATGTGAAAGATATCGGTACGCTTTTAAAGCGTGCCAATAGCTGCAGATACACCTACGCTTTTAAAGCGTGCCAACTGCAAGAGATATCGCTATGCTTTTAAAGCATTCCAGTAGCCATAGGCCTTTTTTCTTGTAGTGAACTTTCCATCATTCTTACTAGCAATCAGTCAGAAGTGACTGTTGACAGAGCCATCATGATCCATTGCATCATGATTGGAAGTGAGGTAGAAGTACATGAGGTGATTCCTCAAGAACTGTACAAGGTAACTGAGAAGCCTTCCACCAATGCAAGGTTGGCATTCCCATACCTCATCTGTCATCTATGTAATTCAGATGGAATTGTCATAGAAGGAGATATCTCCATTGGGGAGGACAAGCCCATCACTAAGAAGAGCATGGAGTAAACCAGAGAGCATGCACAAGAGCCTGTGCAGCCGCCTCAGTATGAGATCCTTGAGATGCCTCAAGGGATGTACTTTCCTCCCCAAAGCTATTGGGATCAATGGCAAACTTCTCTTGGAGAATTGAGCACTAACATGGAGCAATTGAGGATATAGCATCAAGGGCATACTACCACCCTCAATGAAATAAGAGAAGATCAAAGAGTCATAAGAGAAGACCAAAGGGCAATGAGGGAAGAACAACAAAGGCAAAGGGATGACATAGAAGAGATCAAGCATCACATTATTGCCACAATTAAAGGTGGACTCGTTCTCTTTTACTTCCTTTCCTTTTTTGCTTTTTGTTATGTTTTGTTTGTTTTCCTGTTCTAGTTGCATGATCATTTGCATTAATGTCTTAAAGTTGTAAAATGTTCTATATATCTCTCACCAAGAAAAATTTTATTTGAAAAGAATTGAGAGATGCATGAATTTCAAGTTTAAAATAAGAATAGCTTAATTATGTTGATGTGGTGTCATTGCTTTTGTTTTCTGAATGTATGATCAAACACTACATATTTAAAGTTGAAATTTTAAAATGTTGGCTCTTGAAAGAATAAGGAAAAAGGAAAAGTATTATTGATAATCTGAAAAATCAATAAAATTGACTCTTGAAGCAAGAAAAAGCAGCAAAAAGAAAAGAAAAAAAGGCATGTTGCAAAAGAAAAAAACTAATATGCATGCGAAAAAAAAAAAGAAAAAAATGGCGAAAGAGAAAAAAAAAAAGAGAAAGCAGAAAATCCATTACTGCCCAAAAATGCAGGGAAAGGAAGGCAGATTGAAAAAGCCAGTAACCCTTTAAACCAAAAGGCAAGAGTAAAAGGATCCAAGGCTTTGAGCATCAGTGGATAGGAGGGCCCAAAGGAATAAAATCCTGGCCTAAGCGGCTCAACTAAGCTGTCCCTTACCATGTGCTTGTGGCGTGAAGGTGTCAAGTGAAAAGCTTGAGACTGAGCGGTTAAAGTCGTGGTCCAAAGCAAAAAGAGTGTGCTTAAGAACTCTGGACACCTCTATCTGGGGACTCTAGCAAAGCTGAGTCACAATCTGAAAAGGTTCACCCAGTTAAAGTGTCTGTGGCATTATTGTATCCGGTGGTAATATTGGAAAACAAGGTGCTTAGGGTCACGACCAAGACTCTGAAAGCTGTGTTTAAAAATAAAAAAGAACTGAACTAGGAGAGTCAATAATATTATCTGGATTCTGCATTCCTAAATATGCCAACCATTCTAAGTTTCAATAGATAGTGAGATGCCAAAACTATTCAGAAGAAAAAAGCTACTAAGTCCTGCTCATCTAATTATAACTAAGCTTCTTTAGAAACTTTGAAATTTATTGTATCTTAATTTTCTTTTTTTATCCTATTGTGTTTTTAGTTGCTTAGGGACAAGCAAGGGTTTAAATTTGGTGTTGTGATGAGCGGATATTTTATACGCTTCTTGGCATTATTTTTTATATACTTTTTTATTATGTTTTATTCAGTTTATATTAAGTTTTTATAGGTTTTAGTATTAAATTCATATTTCTGGATTCTATTATGAGTTTTTGTATTTTTGTGCAATTTCAGGTATTTTCTGGCTGAAATTGAGGAGCTGGAGCAGAAGTCTGATACAGAGACAGAGAAAGCATTGCAGATGCTGTCCGGATATGACCTCCTTGCATTCAGAAGAGCTTTTCTAGAGCTATAGAAGTCCAAATAGAGCTCTCTCAACGGCTATGGAAAGCTGACTTCCAGAGCTTTATCGTGATATATAATAGTTTATACTTTTTCTTGGATTAAAAGGCCCAAAACTGGCATAAAACGCCAGCTACCTATCCCCTTCCAGGCGTGCAGCGCCCACGGAGCAGAGGCTAGCGTCCAAACGCCCAGAGAAGACCCCCTAGCTGGCGTTCCATGCCCCAGAGACCTCATAGCATATGGATCTCATCAAAGCTAAGCCCAAACACTCACTAAGTGGGCTCGAGAAGTGGATTTTAGCACTGAAAGACTATTTTACCCTTACTAGTCATCTGTTTAGTATTTAAAGTGTATTTTACACAATCATTCGAGGAGATCTAGGAGGACAATCATTATTTCGAGTTTTACATTGTATTTTCCTATCAGTATGAGTTTCCAAACCTCCTATGTTGAGGGGAGGAGCCCTGCTGAGTCCTATGAATCAATAAAGGTATTACTGTTTCTTCTTCGATCCGTGTTTGATTTATCTCTAAGATGTATATCCGATCTTCATCGTGGTGGATAGGATGATTAGTGACAATCAGCTCTGTTCATCACATTAAGACGAACGTGCCTGACAAACACCCGCATCTACTTGGGTTCGTGTGAATACGTGACTGGAAAGCACGAGCCAACAGCTATGATTATACATCTCTCAGATGGCTATTCCACGACTTTGTTGGGGACTTTTCGAGACACCAGTTCATCCAATTTATGGGGAGATTAGGGTCTCTGTGGTATAGGCTAGAATCCTAAGAAGCAGCATCCTCTGATCCGGAAGATTTGACCTTATCTGTGGCGTTTTGAGTAGGATTGCCAAGAGAATGAACTGTTAAGCGCTTCATCCTTCGTTAGCTTGGATTACCACGGCCAATGGCATTCAATTTGTAGCAGAGGAGATCAATGACCTCGGCCTATGGTGTTGATCACATACAGCCTGCTATAGAAGAAGATCATTCACAAGCAAAGAAGACAGTAGTACCAGAGTTAATTCAGAAAGACAAAGCAACTCCAATCCTTAACCCTATTCCTATTAGTATTTTCTACCTCTTTTGCTTTATTTCTATTACTGATTTTAATCCTAATACAACTCCATATATGACATAAAATTAACAACCTTCTGATCTGCCTGACTAAGACCTGCAAAATAACCATAGCTTGCTTCAAACCACAATCCCCGTGGGATTGACCCTGACTCGCTCAGGTATTACTTGGATGACCCACTGCACTTACTGGTACAACACAACGAAAGTGTGGAGATTCGTGCTACCAGGACTTCCTTTTGAACTTATGTGTGATGCAAGTGATTTTGTAATTGGTGCTGTATTGGGACAAAGGAAGGATAAATTGCATCATGTCATATACTAAGCAAGTAAAGTGTTAAATGAGACACAAAAAAATTACACCACCATAGAAAAAGAACTATTGGCAATTGTATATTCATTTGATAAATTCAGGCAATACTTGATTAGTTCAAAAGTTATAGTATATACTGACGGTGCTGCTCTCAAGTATCTCATGTCAAAATAGGATGCTAAGCCAAGGCTTAGTAGGTGGGCGTTGTTGCTACAAGAGTTTGACATTGAAGTAAGGGATAGGAAAGGAAGTGAGAACCAAGTTGCAGATTATTTGTCAAGGCTACCACAAAAGATCAACCAAGAAGCACCACAACCAGTGAATGAGAAGTTCTCAGATGAGCATCTATTTCAAGTCCAACAAGCACCTTGGTTTGCTGATATTGTAAACTATAAGGTACGAAGAAGGATTTCTCAATATTTCACCAGGCAATAGGTGAAGAAGTTGCTCACTGAAGCCAACAAATTCTTGTGGGATGAGCCCTTTCTATTCAAGAGATGTCCAGATGGGGTGATTAGAAGGTGTGTGCTAGAAAGTGAGATGAGAAGCATCCTATGGCACTGCCACAGTTCAGGTTATGGTGGACATTTTAGGGCTGAAAGAACAGCTGCTAAAGTTCTTCAGAGTGACTTCTATTGGCCATCCTTATTAAAAGACGCCAGGGATTTTGTAAATCAGTGTGATGAATGCCAGAGAGTAGGAGGCCTAACAAGGAAAAATGAAATGCCCCAAAACTTCTTCTTGGAAAGAAAATTATTTAACCTTTAGGGAATATATTTTCATGGGACCTTTTCCCCCATCATACTCATTCAAGTACATACTAGTGGTAATGGAATATATCTCCAAATGGGTGGAAGCCATAGCAAAAACTACATGTGATGTAAACTTTATTCTCCAGTTTCTCAGGAAGTATATTTTTACCAGATTTGAAGTACCTATAGGCCTCATCAGTGATGGTGGTAGTCACTTTTGTAACAAACAGATGGATAAGCTGCTCCACAAATATGGAGTAACTCACAAAGTGGCTACAACATACCATCGTCATACCAATAGCCAGGTTGAATTGGCAAACAGAGAATTAAAAAGAATTCTAGAGAAATCCATTGGAGTTACAAGAAAAGACTGGGCAAGGAAGTTAGATGATGCCCTATGGGCATATAGAACCGCATTCAAAACCCCAATAGGGAGGTCACCATTTCAGCTACTCTATGGTAAATCTTGCCACCTCCTTGTGGAGTTCGAGCACAAGGCTTTTTAGGCCACTAAGCTCCTCAATTTTGATTCTCAAGTAGCAGGAGAAAAGAGGTTATTGCAGCTTAATGAATTGGATGAATTCAGATTGGAAGCATATGAGAATGCTAAGAACTACAAGGAGAGGGCCAAAATATGGCATGACAAGAAAATTTCAAGAAGAGATTTTGAGCCAGGACAACAAGTGCTATTGTATAATTCCAGGCTCAAGATTTTCCCTGGCAAACTCAAATTTAAATGGACCGGCCTCTCTCTGGTGACCAAAGTTTCCCCACATGGAAATCTTGAACTCCTAAATGAAGCCTCAAAGGATACTTTCACAGTAAATGGTCACAAGGTGAAGCACTACTTAAGAGGACCCTGGAACAAGGAGGAGAGCATTCATGAGCTAAGTTGAACAAGAATGATAGATGTCAAGCTAATGACGATAAAAGAGTGCTTGTTGGGAGGCAACCTAACTAGAGGTAGCTTTCTTTTCTTAAGTCTTTTCTCTTTCCTTTTTTAATAAGAGAAGTTAAGTAGATTTTCCTGCATTGTAAGGAGTTAAGTTTGGTGTTGCACACCAAAGTAAGGTCATAAGTAAACAATTCAAGGGTGAATGTGTGATGCTAAGTTTGGTGTTCCACTACAGATTTCACTGAAACATATTGAAACCCTCCCAATAGCATGAATAGTCATCAACTCCAAACAATCAGAGAAACTACTTAACAATTGTTTACTTTCTAGTTTATAGTTTTGTTTCTTAATAAATAAAAGCACACGATGTCTCTTGTATATATCCAATTTGATGCATATGGAAGTAAGTAAGGAACTAAGTTTGGTGTTCACATACCAAAGTAAGTTCAGAAGCTTACAAACATATATGTATGCTAACCATTTCTCAAGTGCTTGGGGAATAAGCAACTTCCAATATCTTTGCAGGAAGTCATTGAATCTCTTGGAGAAAATATACACCATCATCCAAGGAGAAAAAGAAGAATACAAAAGCTACATGATGATGATGACAAGGAGGAATCAAGAAGACACCAAGAGGTTGTATTGTTACTTACTTGTTTTCATGTTTGAAGTGCTTTAATTGGAAGTGTAATTGTATCCTATTTTCATGACCATTTGCATTTAGTTTCTTTTATGTTGCTTTGGCTTGCTAGTTTAAGTGCTTAGATCATTTTATCTTCCTTAAATTGTATGCTTTGTGTCTTATGATTCAATAAAAGAAAATGTTGTAAAACAGAAGAGTAAAAGTCCAACTTAGTAGAAGATGAATATGGTCCTAAGGTTATGTGGTGGTACTTGCTAACTATATTGGTTCACTAATAAGGAAGAAGGCTAGAATATCTCTTTATGTATGAGCTTAATTTGCTTTTTATGAAACTCAAATGAATAAAAAGATCAATGAAAAAGAAAGAAAAGAGCAAGCAATAAAGCTAGGCACCAATAGTTTGAATCCTGAGATATGTGCCTGTGGTGCTTTTGTACATAGATATGCTTGGATGATTAGATTCTAAGGAGTGCTTCATCACTTGAAAACTTGAGTTAACTAACCCGGGATTGTCAGCCAAAAGTCCACTATCAAGAGCAACCTTGCTACAAAGCACTTAGTGACCCAAAGAGGTGTTGGGTACCAATATCTTAGGGATAAAATTTCAAGCCATGTGCCTGTGGTGTCTATGTGTTGAGGAGAGGCTTGAGTAAGTAAGTCCTCAGGGGTGTTTCAACACCTAGCACCTTGAACCAACTGGTTCGAAAGTGTTGGCTGAAAGCTTATCTAAAGAGCTGCCTTAACACAGAGCACTTAGCTAAATAAAGTAATAAGCCTCTAAAAAGAAGAAAAAGAAATCAAAAGTTAAGCTAAGGATCAAAGAATAAGAGTCTCATAGAAGGTATTAGAGTTAGTACCTAAAGAGCATATTATAGTCCAGAAACTAATAAGAGTATGAACCTAAGTTGTCATGCATGAAACTCCATGAACCAGGGCTTGAAATCTCTCAATAAGAACTCATATCTCTCTATATTCTCATTCATCTTTCTTATGTTTTACTACTTGCTTGGGGACAAGCAAGATTTAAGTTTGGTGTTGTGATGCCAGGGCATCTTAGCTAGCTTTACAAGCCATTTTTAGTATGTTTTAGGTTAGTTTCATGCATTTGCTTAGTTAACAAGCAAGCATTTGAATGAGTTATGTATGCATGTCTTGATTCAATCAACATTGTGAATTATACACATTTTCATGAGATTAATGCAAATAACTACTTGATGCAATGAATGTTGCATTATCTTGTGATTATAGCAAAACTTTGATGTAATTTTTGATTGATGACAGGCAAAAATAAGCAGAGGAAAGTAGGGAAAGAGTGGCGTCTAGGACAAGTTAGTGCCACTAATGCCAGTATCAGTGCCAGCTTCTAAGGGAGGAGTGACGTTAGTGGCCACGTTAACACCACTAATGCCAGTGTTAACGTGGAAGACACCAAGGAGGAGCGGCGTTAGTGGCCAAGTTAGTGCCACTAACGCCAGTGTTAACGTGGAGGGAGCAAAGAAGAGTTACGTTAGTGGCCAAGTTAGTACCACTAATGTAGGCACTAACGAGAGCGACTCTAAGGGACCAAGGAAGAGCCACGTTAGTGGCCAAGTTAGTGCCACTAACTTAGGCAATAACGTGAGTGACACCACCTCCAAGACTCCAAGGAAGAGTTGCGTTAGTGGCCAATTTAGTGTCACTAACGCCAGCACTAACATGGGCAGAGTAAAGAAGACCTGCGTTAGTGGCCACGTTAACGCCACTAACGCCAGTACTAACGTCAGTGAGCCATGCAATGTACAGAGTGTTATCCACACTAACGGCCTCACTAACGTCAGTGCTGCTGCAACTAATCCCTTCCAGAAAGCTGAGAAAGCCCAAAGAGTTTGCTAACTACTTCAACCAAGGCCAAGGACCCACATCCAAGTACTTAAAAACTCATTCTGAAGATCACACAAGTAGTATATATAGGAAGAGTTTTGAACTTGAAAGAGGCTAGGACCTAGAGGGGACTCTGATAGCAGAGGCTCTGAATTAGATTTTCCTTTCTGCATTTAGTTTACTTTTCATGTACTTTTCTTTTCTCTTTGAGTTTCCAGAGCAATGATGAACTAAACCCCACATCATTAGGGGTAGGAGCTCTGTTGTAATTCAAATGAATTAATGAAATTCTTCTTCTAAATCCTCTTGTTGTAGATAAGAGATAACTTTCGTGCTTAATCGATCTATTCACTACCGGGAGGGGGCTTAGATCCATTGAATTTCTATGTGAGCCTCGGAAGAGGAATCATAGAAATTGGTTTGAAGCTCTTTCTCTCACAAGTCTCTTGATCAATAAATTCCTGGTTTGAATTGAGATCCTGAGAACTTATGTGGCTTATGGATAAGAGAATTGAACTTAACCACTTCTCATGACAATTAGATCAAGAAATTGGCAAATTGATTGAGTTAAGAGAAATTGGGTTGCCAAGGAATTGGGACTCAATTAATTACAATCCTCCATAGATCTACTTCATATGATTGAGAATGAAGTTGAGACCCATTGATTCATGATAGATTATGATATCTCAAATCCCTAATGAATCTCTCCCATTGTTATTCTTCACTTTAATTGCTTTGAGTTTCCTGCTCTCTTTGATTCACATCTCCCAAAACCCATTTACATTTCATGCAATTTACCTTTCATTGTCATTTACATTCTTGCTTTTACTTTCTTGTCATTTAAGTTTTCGCTCTTTTAATTTCTTGCCATTTAAGTTTCAGTTCTTTAGTTTCTTGATGTTTAAGTTTCCGCCATTTACATTTCACAATTTACTATTAGTACTTTAAATTTCCAGCAATTTACATTCTGTTAATTCAATTTTACCAAACTCATCAACTATTAGCTTGACTAGATAAATCACCTAAATGAAGTTGCTCAATCCATCAATCCCTGTAGGATCGACCTCACTCAAAAGTGAGTTATTACTTGACGATTCGGTACACTGGCCGAAGGAATTTGTCTTGTGTAAATTTCCTTCACTTAGTTAACCTCTAACCAATGAAGGAAAGTCAAGTTCATACAATCAACTTGAGTTCACAAGTCCTGGTCAACTCATAGGGAGAGACTAGATTTAGTGAAGTTCAAGCTAACCGACAATCTTCAATTACCAATCAACAAAAGGATTTGGATAATTCAAGAGTCTCTAATTGATCAATCCAAGTGAAGAACATAAAAATCTAATTTAAAATCCAACCAAGCATTTTATCAAACACTTGGAAGGTAGAAAATAAAAGTATAGAAAATTAATAAGAGATAGTAAAACCTAAGACTAACAAATGCAAGGAATCAATAACCAACAATTAAAGAAGACAATCATAAACATGAAAAGATAAATTGCATTAATATGGATTAAGCGAACAAGAAGAATTCATAAACTAAATTGGCAACATAAAGAAATCAACAAGAGAAGTAGATGAACTAAAGAACTAGAACAAATAAAAGTAGAAGAAAAATAAATTAAAGTAAGGTAGAAATCTGAATTTAAGAAGGAACAAGACTAAAAATCCTAAAACCTAGATAGAGCAGAGAGCCTCTCTCTCTAGAAACCTACTTATAAACCTAATGTGTGTATGAAGGAAGTGTGAATTGTGAACGAATGATTTCCTAGCACCACTCTGCAGCCTCTAATCTTCATTTTTAGGCTTGGAATTGGGCCAAAAGCAGCCCCAAAATCGCCCCCAACGTTTTCTGTTAATTGCAGCACGTGGCGTTCGTCACGCGTACGCATTGCTGAACGAATTCCTGGTCACGTGTACGCGTCATCCATGCGTGCGCGTCGAGGCCAGCTTCTCAAAACTTCAATTTCTTGTGTTCCTTCCACTTTTGCATGCTTCCTTTCCATCCTCTAAGCCATTCCTGCTCCATAAACCTGAAAACACTTAACAAACACATCACCACATCAAATGGAAATAAGAAAGGATTAAAAATTAGCAATTTTTAAAGCCAAAGAAACATGTTTTCAATCATAGCATAAATTCGGAAGGATTTACAAAACCATGCAATTTACATGAATAAGTGTGAGAATAATTGACAAAATCTACTCAATTCAAGACAAAATAAACCATAAAATAGTGATTTATCACTTCTACTGAACAAAAGTCAAGTGTTCTCCTAGATTGAGCAGGCATATTCTGAGAAGGATTAACAACATCGGCATTAACCACATTGTTGTTGTTGTTGACCTCCATGGAGGACTCTTCAGCTTCTGTCTCAAAATTATCTCCGAGATTCTCACCGACTTTATAAGCTCTTGCTTGTCGTAAACGCCACCTCAAGGTCCTTTTAATCTCAGGATCAAAGTCTAAAAGAGATTCTTTGTTCCTGTTCCTGCTCATAAACAAACAAAAAGTAAAGAAGAAGTGGGAATCTCTATGTCAGGGTAAAGAGAATCTCCAGTGGGGTACCCTGAGTAAGAAATAAACAAAACACACTAGATAAATAACATAAAAGGAATTCGAAAACTAATAGGAAAAATAACTTCAAATTTTTTAAAATTATAGAAAATAAATAGGTAAATTAAAATTAAAGAAACTACGGGGACTGGTGGACCGACAGAAGTTAACCAATTAAAAGATTTTAATTAAGAATATAGCGTTGCACGTATAGCTCTTAACCAGCTAAGATCCGCCTCACGTTTTTAAAAAGGGTTGTCACAAATTTTAGAAATAAAAATACTGGGAGTATGAGTCCTGGTGCACGAAATTGTGATCATCAATAGCGCCAACAACTTGGTATGCACAATTGTAATCTCAACCCTTTATCACAACTCCGCACAACTAACCAGCAAGTGCACTGGGTCGTCCAAGTAATAAACCTTAAGTGAGTAAGGGTCGATCCCACGGAGACTGTCGGCTTGAAGCAAGCTCTGGTCACCTTGTAAATCTCAGTCAGGCGGATTCAAATGGTTATGGAGAATTGATAATTAAAATATGAATAAAAAATAAAATAAAGATAGAGATACTTATGTAATTCATTGGTAGGAATTTCAGATAAGCGTATGGAGATGCTTTGTTCCTTCTGAACCTCTGCTTTCATATTGCCTTCTTCCAATCATTCATACTCCTTTCCATGGCAAGTTTTATGTTGGGCATCACCGTTGTCAATGGCTACTTCCCGTCCTCTCAGTGAAAATGTTCCAAATGTGCTGTCACCGCACGGTTAATCAGCTGTTAGTTCTCGATCATGTCGGAATAAGATCCATTGATCCTTTTGCGTCTATCACTACGCCCAACACTCACGAGTTTGAAGCTCGTCACAGTCATCCCTTTCCAGATCCTACTTGGAATACCACAGACAAGGTTTAGACTTTCCGGATCTCAAGAATGGCCGCCAATGATTCTAGCCTATACCACGAAGGTTCTAATCTTAGATTAGAAACCCAAGAGATACACATTCAAGCTTGTTTGCATGTAGAATGGAAGTGGTTATCAGGCACGCGTTCATAGGTTAGAATGGTGATGAGTGTCATGGATCATCACATTCATCATGTTGAAGAACGAATGGATATCTTAGATTAGAAATAGGCATGAGTTGAATAGAAAAACAATAGTACTTTGTATTAATTCATGAGGAACATCAAAGCTCCACACCTTAATCTATGGTGTGTAGAAACTCTACCGTTGAAAATACATAAGAACAAAAGGTCTAGTCATGGCAAAATGGCTAGCCTCCCAAAGCATGAACATACAAGTTCCAAGATGAAAGTATATAAAAGTCTCTAAAAATACAATAGCAAGAGGTCCTATTTGTAGAAAACTAGTAACCTAGGGTTTATAGAAATGGGTAAATGATGCAGAATCCACTTCCAGGCCCACTTGGTGTGTGCTTGGGCTGAGTATTGAAGTCTTCATATGTAGAGGGTTTTCTTGGAGTTAAACACCAGCTTTTGTGCCAGTTTGGGCGTTTAACTCCAGCTTTTATGCCAGTTCTGGCGTTTTGACGCCAAAATTTCTATGCTGACTTTGAATGCCAGTTTGGGCCATCAAATCTTGGGCAAAGTATGGACTATTATATATTGCTGGAAAGCCCAGGATGTCTACTTTCCAACGCAATTGAGAGTGCGCCAATTGGGCTTCTGTAGCTCCAGAAAATCTACTTCGATTTTAGGGAGGTCAGAATCCAACAGCATCTGCAGTCCTTTTAAGCCTCTGAATCAGATTTTTGCTCAAGTCCCTCAATTTCAGCCAGAAAATACCTGAAATCACAAAAAAATACACAAACTTATAGTAAAGTCCAGAAATGTGATTTTTATTTAAAAACTAATAAAAACATAATAAAAACTAACTAAAACATACTAAAAACTACCTAAAAATAATTCCAAAAAGCGTATAAATTATCCGCTCATCACAACACCAAACTTAAATTGTTGCTTGTCCCCAAACAACTGAAAATCAAATAGGATAAAAAGAATAGAATATACAATTAATTCCAAAAACATCTATGAAGATAAGTCTTAATTAGATGAGCAGGGCTTTTAGCTTTTTGCTTCTGAACAGTTTTGGCATCTCACTTTATCCTTTTGAAATTTAGAATGATTGGCATTTATAGGAACTCAGAATTCAGATAGTGTTATTGATTCTCCTAGTTCAGTATGTTAATTCTTGAACACAGCTACTTTATGAGTCTTGGCCGTGGCCCTAAGCACTTTGTTTTCCAGTATTACCACCGGATACATAAATACCACAGACACATAACTAGGTGAACCTTTTCAGATTATGACTCAGCTTTGGTAGAGTCCCCAATTAGAGGTGTCCAGGGTTCTTAAGCACACTCTTTTTGCTTTTGGACCACGACTTTAACCGCTCAGTCTCAAGTTTTCACTTGACACCATCACGCCACAAGCACATGGTTAGGGACAGCTTGGTTTAGCCGCTTAGGCCAGGATTTTATTCCTGTGGGCCCTCCTATCCACTGATGCTCAAAGCTTTGGATCTTTTTTTATTTCACCCTTGCCTTTTGGTTTAAAGGGCTATTGGCTTTTTCTGCTTGCTTTTTCTTTTTCTTTCTTTTTCTTTTATTATTTTTTTTATAATTTTTTTTTTGCAAGCTTTTCACTGCATTTTCTTGCTTCAAGAATCAATTTTATGATTTTTCAGATTATCAAATAAGATTTCTCCTTTTTCATTATTCTATCAAGAGCCAACAATTTTAACATTCATAAACAACAAATTCAAAAATATGCACTGTTCAAGCATTCATTCAGAAAAACAAAAAGTATTGCCACCACATCAAAATAATTAATCTGTTTTAAAATTCGAAATTCATGTACTTCTTTTTCTTTTTGCAATTAAAACATTTTTCATTTAAGAAAGGTGATGGATTCATATTCATAGCTTTAAGGCATAGACATTTAGACACTAGTGATCATGTAATAAAGACACAAACATAGATAAACATAAAGCATAAAAATTCGAAAAACAGAAAATAAAGAACAAGGAGATTAAAGAACGGGTCCACCTTAGTGATGGCGGCTAGTTCTTCCTCTTGAAGATCTTATGGAGTGCTTGAGCTCCTCAATGTCTCTTCCTTGCCTTTGTTGCTCCTCTCTAATAACTCTTTGATCTTCTCTAATTTCATGAAGGAGGATGGAATGCTCTTGGTGCTCCACCCTTAGTTGTCCCATATTGGAACTTAATTCTTCTAGGGAGGTGTTAATTTGCTCCCAATAGTTTTGTGGAGGAAAATGCATCCCTTGAGGTATCTCAGGAATTTCATAATGAGGAATTTCCTCATGCTCTTGTCCATGAGTGGGATCTCTTGTTTGATCCATCCTTTTCTTAGTGATGGGCTTGTCTTCATTGATGAGGATGTCTTCCTCTATGTCAACTCCAGCTAAATTGCAGAAGTAACAAATGAGATGAGGGAAGGCTAATCTTGCCAAAGTAGAGGACTTGTCCGCCACCTTGTAGAGTTCTAGGGATATAACCTCATGAACTTCTACTTCCTCTCCAATCATGATGCTATAGGTCATGACAACCCGGTCTATAGTAACTTCAGACCGGTTGCTAGTGGGAATGATTGAGCGTTGGATGAACTCCAACCATCCCCTAGCCACAGGCTTGAGGTCATGCCTTCTTAGTTGAACCGGCTTCCCTCTTGAATCTTTCTTCCATTGAGTGCCCTCTTCACAAATGTCTATGAGGATTTGGTCCAAACTTTGATCAAAGTTGACCCTTCCAGTGTAGGGGCGTGCATCTCCTTGCATCATGGGCAAGTTGAATGCCAACCTTACATTTTCTGGACTGAAATCTAAGTATTTCCCCCGAACCATTGTAAGCCAATTCTTTGGGTCCGGGTTCACACTTTGATCATGGTTCTTGGTGATCCATGCATTGGCATAGAACTCTTGAACCATTAAGATTTCGACTTGTTAAATGGGGTTGGTGAGAACTTCCCAACCTCATCTTCAAATCTCATGTCGGACCTCCGGATATTCACCCTTTTTGAGCTTGAAAGGTATCTCGGGGATCACCTTCTTCTTGGCCACAACTTCATAGAAGTGGTCTTGATACACCCTTGAGATGAATCTCTCCATCTCCCATAACTCGGAGGTGGAAGCTTTTGCCTTCCCTTTCCTCTTTCTAGAGGTTTCTCTGGCCTTTGGTACCATAAATGGTTATGGAAAAACAAAAAGTAACGCTTTTACCACACCAAACTTAGAAGGTTTGCTCATCTTCGAGTAAAAGAAGAAGGAATAGAGTAGAGAAAGAAGAAATAGAGGTGATGGAGAGGGGTTAGTTTTTCGGCCAAGGGGGAGAAGTAGTGTTTAAGATGTGTGAAAATGAATGGGTGAAGATGGGTTTATATAGGAGTGGGGAGAGGGTAAGGTTCAGCCATGTATGGTTGGGTTTGGTAGGGAAAGTGGTTTGAATTTGAATGGTGAGGTAGGTGGGGTTTATGATTGATGGATGTGGATTGGTGAAGGGTTTATGGAGAAGAGAGTAGGATTTGATAGGTGAGGGGTTTTTGGGGAAGAGGTATTGAGGTGATTGGTGAATGATATTTGGGGAAGAGTATTATGAAAAGGTGTGAAGAAGAGAGAGAGTGAGTTGAGGTTGGTGGGGATCATGTAGGGTGTACATATCCTGAGGTGTCAAGGATTTCTCATCCCTGTACCAATTAGGCGTGCAAAACGCCCTCTGCTGCCAATCCTAGCGTTAAACGCCAGGTTGCTGCCCATTTCTGGCATTTAACGCTAGCTTCTTGCCATTTTCTGGCCTTAAACGCCAGTCTGGTGCCCATTTCTAGCGTTAAACGCCCAAAATGGTGCCAGACTGGGCGTTTAACGCCCATTCTGCTGCCCTTACTGGCGTTTAAACGCCAGTAGGCTTCTCCTCCACGGTGTGCTATTTTTCATTATGTTTTTCAGTTTGTTTTTGCTTTTTTCAATTATTTTAGTGACTTCACATGATCATCAACCTACAGAAAACATAAAATAACAATGAGAAATAGAAATTTAACATAGATAAGTAAAATTGGGTTGCCTCCCAACAAGTGCTTCTTTAATGTCACTAGCTTGATAGTGGGCTCTCACGGAGCCTCACAGATACTCAGAGCATGATGATGGCCTCTCAACACCAAATTTAGAGTTTGGTTGTGGCCTCCCAACACCAAACTTAGAGTTTGAATGTGTGGATTTTGTTTGACTCTGCATTGAGAGAAGCTTTTCATGCTTCTTCTCCATAGTTACAGAGGGAGATCCTTGAGCCTTAAAAATAAGGGAGTCCTTATTCACTTGAAGGACCAATTCTTCTCTGTCAACATCAATCACAGCTCTTGCTGTGGCTAAGAAGGATCTGCTAAGGATGATAGATTCATCCATACACTTCCCAGTATCTAGGATTATGAAATAAGCAGGGATGTAGTGGCCTTTAGCCTTTAACAAGACATCCTCTACAAGTCCATAAGCTTGTTTTCTTGAATTTTCTGCCATCTCTAGTGAGATTCTTGCAGCTTGTACCTCAAGGATTCCTAGCTTCTCCATTACAGAGAGAGGCATGAGGTTTATGCTTGATCCTAGGTCACACAGAGCCTTCTCAAGAGTCATGGTGCCTATGGTACAAGATATTGAGAACTTTCCAGGATCTTGTCTATTCAGAGGTAATTTCTGCCTAGTCAAGTCATCTAGTTCTTTGGTGAGCAAGGGGGGTTCATCCTCCCAAGTCTCATTACCAAATAGCTTGGCATTTAGCTTCATGATTGCTCCAAGGTATTTAGCAACTTGTTATTCAGTAACATCTTCATCCTCTTCAGAGGAAGAATACTCATCAGAGCTCATGAATGGCAAAAGTAAATTCAATGGAATCTCTATGGTCTCAGTGTGAGCCTCAGATTCCCATGGTTTCTCATTAGGGAACTCCTTGGAGGCCAGTGGACATCCGTTGAGGTCTTCCTCAGTGGAGATCACTGCCTCTTCCTCCTCTCCAGGTTCAGCCGTGTGGGTTAGGTTGATGGCCTTGCACTCTCCTTTTGGATTCTCTTCTGTATTGCTTGGGAGAGTACTAGGAGGGAGTTCAGTAACTTTCTTACTCAGCTGACCTACTTGTGCCTCCAAATTTCTAATGGAGGACCTTGTTTCAGTCATGAAACTTTGTGTGGTTTTAATTAAATCAGAGACTACAGTTGCTAAGTCAGAGTGGCTCTGCTTAGAATTCTCTATTTGTTGCTGAGAAGATGCTGGAAAAGGTTTGCCATTGCTAAACCTATTTCTTCCCATTATTGTTGTTGAAGCCTTGTTGAGGCCTCTGTTGATCCTTCCATGAGAGATTTGGATGATTTCTCCATGAAGGATTACAGGTGTTTCCATAGGATTCTCCCATGTAATTCACCTCTTCCATTGCTGGGTTCTCAGGACTATAAGCTTCCTCTTTAGATGAAGCTTCCTTGGTACTGACTGTTCCTGATTGCATTCCAGACAGACTCTAAAAAATCATATTGACTTGTTGAGTCAATATTTTGTTCTGAGCCAATATGGCATTCAGAGAATCAATCTCAAGAACTCCTTTCTTTTGATTTGTCCCATTATTCACAGGATTCCTTTCAGAAGTATACATGAATTGGTTATTTGTAACCATTTCAATGAGTTCCTGAGCTTCTGCAGGTGTCTTCTTCAGATGAAGAGATCCTCCAGCAGAGCTGTCCAATGACATCTTGGACAGTTCAGACAGACCATCATAGAAGATACCTATGATGCTCCATTCTGAAAGCATGTCAGAAGGGCACCTTCTGATCAATTGCTTGTATCTTTCCCAAGCTTCATAGAGGGATTTACCTTCCTTCTATCTGAAGGTTTGGACTTCCACTCTAAGCTTGCTCAATTTTTGAGGTGGAAAGAACTTTGCCAAGAAGGCATTGACTAGCTTTTCCCAAGAGTTCAAGCTTTCCTTAGGTTGAGAATCCAACCATGTTCTAGCTCTGTCTCTTACAGCAAAGGGAAAAAGCATAAGTCTATAGACCTCGGGATCAACCCCATTGGTCTTGACAGTGTCACAGATTTGCAAGAATTCAGCTAAGAACTGATGAAGATCTTCCAACGGAAGTCCATGAAACTTACAATTCTGTTGCATCAGAGAAACTAATTGAGGTTTAAGCTCAAAGTTGTTTGCTCCAATGGCAGGGATTGAGATGCTTCACCCATAGAAGTCAGGAGTAGGTGCAGTAAAGTCACCAAGCACCCTCCTTGCATTGTTAGCATTGTTGTTATTTTCGGCTGCCATGGCTTCTTCTTGTTTGAGAATTTTCGTTAGGTCCTTTATAGAGAGTTGTACTTTAGCTTCTTTTAGCTTTCTCTTCAAGGTCCTTTCAGGTTCAAGGTCAGCATCAACAAGAATGCCTTTGTCCTTGCTCCTGCTCATATGAAAAGAGAGGAGAAGAAAATATGGAATCCTCTATGTCACAATATAGAGATTCCTTGAGGTGTCAGAGGTAAAGAAGAATAGAAGGAGAAGGTAGAGAAGAAAGAATTTGAACTTATCAAGAGGGATAGAGTTCGAATCATACATTGAGGAGGAGTGTTAGTCAATAAATAGAAGGATGTGAGGAGGGGGGAAGAATTTTCGAAAATAAAGTAAAAAGATTTTGAAATAATTAAGAGAAATTTTGAAAATTTGGTAAATGATTCTCGAAAACTAAGATTTGGAAAGAAATTAAGTGATTTTTGAAAAAGATTTTGAAATTAGAAATAAAAAAGATATGATTTGAAACTTAATTTTGAAAAACTTGTGATTGAAAAGGCATGATTGAGAAGATATGATTGAGAATCAAATTTAAAAGAAGAAAATTTTTAAAATTAAAGTTGATTACTTGACCAACAAGAATTTAAAAGATATGATTTTAGAATTAAAACTTTTGATCCTTTCTTAATAGGCAAGTAACAACTTGAAAATTTTGAATTAAATCACTAATTGTAGCAAGGATTTTCGAAAATAGTAATAAATAAAAAATTGAAAAGAAATTGATTTTGAAAAGATATGATTGAAAAGATATGATTTGAAAAAAAAAATTGATTTTGAAAAATTATGAAAATTTGAAAAAGATTTGAATTAAAAACTAAATCTTCCCTCTAGTGTCCTCCTGGCGTTAAACGCCTAGAATGGTATCCATTCTGGCGTTTAACGCCTAAAATGCTACCTTTTTGGGCGTTTAACGCCCAGCCAGGCACCCTGGCTGGCGTTTAAACGCCAGTTTTCCTTCCTCACTGTGGATTTTGAACGCCCAGCTTTTCCTCTGTAATTCCTCTGCTGCACGTTCTGAATCTTCAATTCTCTGTATTATTGACTTGAAAAGACACAAATTTAAATTTTTTTTTGAATTTTTAATGATGAGAAATAATAAAAAATGCAACTAAGATCAAATAAATAATGCATGCAAGACACCAAACTCAGAAGTTTGTATACTAAAGACTATAACAATTAAAAAATGCATGTAAGAAACAACAAAAGACACAAAACAAGAGAAATTAAAGATCAAAGCAATGAAGAACATAATGCATGTAATTTTCGAAAATTAGAAGAATAAAGACATGCAATTGACACCAAACTTAAAATTAGACACTAGACTCAAACATGAAACATAAAATATTTTTTATTTTAAGATTTTATAATTTTTTTTGTGATTTTTCAAAAATTATATGGAAAAAGAGAAGAAGGAGTTCAAAATTCTTAATGAGAATTCCAGGAATCATGCAATGTTAGTCTAAAACTCCGGTCCAGGAATTAGACATGGCTTACTAGCCAGCCAAAGTTTCAATGAAAGCTTCGGTCCAAAACACTAGACATGGCCAACGGCTAGCCAAGCTTTAGTAGATCATTACCTTCAACAGCAAAATTGATGGAAATCAACAAGCTCTTGTGATGATAAGTTGAAACCTCGGTCCAAAAGATTAGACATGGCTTCACAGCTAGCCAGACTTCAACAAATCATCATGAAACTCTAGAATCCATTCTTAAAAACTCTGAAGAACAGAATAGAAATATTTTTGTATTTTTGAAAAAAATTTTCGAAAATAAAAAGTAAAAAGCTTAAAGCATAAAGTAAAACTACCTAATCTAAGCAACAAGATGAACCGTCAGTTGTCCAAACTCGAACAATCCCCGGCATCGGCGCCAAAAACTTGGTGCACGAAATTGTGATCATCAATGACGCCAACAACTTGGTACGCACAATTATAATCTCAACTCTTTATCACAACTCCGCACAACTAACCAGCAAGTGCACTGGGTCGTCCAAGTAATAAATCTTACGTGAGTAAGGGTCGATCCCACGGAGACTGTCGGCTTGAAGCAAGCTATGGTCACCTTGTAAATCTCAGTCAGGCGGATTCAAATGGTTTTGGAGAATTGATAATTAAAATATGAATAAAACATAAAATAAAGATAGAGATACTTATGTAATTCATTAGTAGAAATTTCAGATAAGCGTATGGAGATGCTTTGTTCCTTTTGAACCTCTGTTTTCCTATTGCCTTCTTCCAATCATTTATACTCCTTTCCATGGCAAGCTTTATGTTGGGCATCACCATTGTCAATGGCTACTTCCCGTCCTCTCAGTGAAAATGTTCCGACTGCGCTGTCACCGCATGGCTAATCAGCTGTTGGTTCTCGATCATGTCGGAATAGGATCCATTGATCCTTTTGCATCTGTCACTACGCCCAACACTTGCGAGTTTGAAACTCGTCACAGTCATCCCTTCCCAGATCCTACTCGGAATACCACAAACAAGGTTTAGACTTCCCGAATCTCAAGAATGACCGCCAATGATTCTAGCATATACCACGAAGGTTCTAATCTTAGATTAGAAACCCAAGAGATACACATTCAAGCTTGTTTGCATGTAGAACGGAAGTGGTTGTCAGGCACGCGTTCATAGGTGAGAATAGTGATGAGTGTCACGGATCATCACATTCATCATGTTGAAGAATGAATGGATATCTTAGAACAGAAATAGGCTTGAGTTGAATAGAAAAACAATAGTACTTTGTATTAATTCATGAGGAACAGCAGAGCTCCACACCTTAATCTATGGTGTGTAGAAACTCTACCGTTAAAAATATATAAGAACAAAAGGTCTAGGCATGGCCAAATGGCCAGCCTCCAAAAGCGTGAACATACAAGTTCCAAGATGAAAGTATTTAAAAGTCTCTAAAAATACAATAGCAAAAGGTCCTATATGTAGAAAACTAGTAACCTAGGGTTTACAGAAATGTGTAAATGATGCAGAATCCACTTCCAGGCCCACTTGGTGTGTGCTTGGGCTGAGTATTGAAGTCTTCATGTGTAGAGGCTTTTCTTGGAGTTAAACGCCAGCTTTTGTGCCAGTTTGGGCGTTTAACTCCAGCTTTTATGCCAGTTCTGGCGTTTTGACGCCAGAATTTCTATGCTGACATTGAATGCCAATTTGGGCCATTAAATCTTGGGCAAAGTATGGACTATTATATATTACGGGAAAGCCCAGAATGTCTACTTTCCAACGCAATTGAAAGTGTGCCAATTGGGCTTCTGTAGCTCCAGATAATTCACTTCGAATGCAGGGAGGTCAGAATCCAACAGCATCTGCAGTCCTTTTCAGCCTCTGAATCAGATTTTTGCTCAGGTCCCTCAATTTCAGTCAAAAAATACCTGAAATCACAGAAAAACACACAAACTCATAGTAAAGTCCAGAAATATGATTTTTATTCAAAAACTAATAAAAACATAATAAAACTAACTAAAACATACTAAAAACTACCTAAAAATAATGCCAAAAAGTGTATAAATTATCCGCTCATCAAGTCCCAGGTCGTCTCCCAACGAGTTGCAGGAAAGAGTGCTATTTTATTAACTAGAATTTTTCTGAAGGTTTTGAAAGTTGGATAATAATGAGCAATTGATTAATTATAAATCAGAGCAATAAAAAATGTATTAAGAATATTTTTTTGATATTCTAAATAAAAAGGCCTTGACTGGAGGAATGATTAATTGGAAGTTTTATCCTTGTTGGAATCTTCTCAAATGTAGTGTAAAGAGGTTGTTGTTTTCACTTAGTGAATCCTTACTAAATAAAGGAAAGTCAAGTGATTGAGCTAACTCTTACCCACAAATCCTAGTCCTCTCCCTTGGGAAGGTCTAGCGTTAGTAGGTATAGAATTAGCCAACAACGTCCGATTTAACTAGGCACTTGAGCATTCTAACTCAAGTGTCTCCTGTTAATCAACCCCCATGTCAAGTAGAAAATCTACTCCATTGACATGGAAGTAATACTCATAAAAATATAAGAAGACATAATTAAACAAAATAAAATAGAGACTTAAAATTAATTAAAAATAAAAGTAACTTTATATACTAATAAACTCAAAACGTAACATACTTATTTGAATAGGGTCAATGATCAACTGAAAAGATTAAGGAATAAGGAAACAATAAATTTTGTGTCTCCACGGAGGTAATGGCTCTTCAACATCCACAATCAAAAGCAAAAGCATAAACTATCAATGTCACACTAATCTAGATTCAGATCTAAAACTGATGTAATCCTAATGTGATGAATCTGAATGTGTGTGAATGCGTGTTGAGTCTCAGCATGTTCCCTAGGTTTAGTTTGTGTTTCTGGGCCAAAAACTGGGTCAAAATGTGGCCCGAAATTGCCCCCAGCATATTCTGTTATTTCTGCAGATCGCGCAGGTCACGCGTACGCGTCGTCCACGGGTTCGCGTCATTCAGCGATTTTCCTTCTCACGCGTTCGCTTCGTCCACGCGTTTGTGTCAAGCGTGCATACTTCAATCCCCGTGTTTGTGTCAGGCACACGTTCGCGTCGCTGCGATTTCTTCATTTCGCGCGCTCGCGTGAGCCATATGCTCGTGTCAGTGTTCACTGGTTATCTCCTTGGTTTCTTGTGTTCCTTCCATTTTTGAAAGCTTCCTCTCCATTCTCTAAGCCATTCCTGCTCTATGAGGCCTGAAACACTTAACACATGGATCACGGCATCGAATGGTATTAAGGAGAATAAAAATACATAATTAAAAAATCTCTAGGAAGCAAGTTTTCAACCATGGACAATTTTTGGGAAGGAATTGTAAATACATGCAAATCATATGAATAAGTAGGTAAAGGCTTGATAAAACCACTCAATTAAACACAATTTAAATCATAAAATAATGGTTTATCAACCTCCCCACACTTAAACATTAGCATGTCCTCATGCTTAGTTGAAGGAGATAAAGTAAATGAGTAGGGACATGTAAAACTCATGCAATGCAATGCAACCTATATATATATATATATATATATATATATATATATATATATATATATATGAATGCAACTATATGATTCTTGTTCACTTGGTTAAAAGTAAATAAGTTCTTCAAGACAAACATAAATCAAATTCCACTAATTCAGTTTATACAGTAAAAACAGATAAAAATGCAAGAAGATAGCTCATGAAAGCAGGGAACATAGATTTTAAGCATTGAACCCTCACTAATGGTGTATGTGCACTCTAGTCTCTCAAGTGTATAGGGTAATCACTCTACTCTTCTCTAATTATGCCTTATAAATTTTGTTCTTTACCTAATCAATCAACAACATTTAATATACCAATGCAAACATCATGAGGTCTTTCTAAGGCTGTAATGGGGCTAAGGTAAGGGTAAGGGTATATATATATATGGCTAAATGAGCTACAAATTAAATCTTTAATTAACCTAAGCTTTCACCTAACATACATATATTCTTTAGAATCATGCCTAGCTACCCATAATTCCCACTTTTTGCATTACATGCTCATGCATCAACTTTCTTTTAATTTTTTTTATCACATATGCATTGATCTTTGAACTTAACTTAACGTAGAATCGGGGTAATTTTGTCCCCTTATTTATTTAAATATTTATTGATTTTTTTTAAATAAACACAGCTTATCAATGCACATGGATTTTTAATTTTTATAGTTTCACATGAGTAGGTACCCAAATTCCCATTATTTTATCATGACACATTCCCTTATTAACCCTTGTTCCCACAATCTTCCCATACTCAATTAACACACAGTCTCTATCTTAAGCTAACCAAAGATTCAATTGGGACATGTAATTGTTTTTTCCGCTTAAGGCTAGTAATGTGGTAAAATATAGAACAAATGGGATTAAAAGGCTCAAAGTGGCTAACAAAGGTAATTTAAGGGGTAGGCTTATTTGGGATAAGTGACCTAAACAAATAATGGCCTCAGTCATATGCAAGCATGTAATATATTAAACATTGGACATATAGGATAAAACAAAATAAAGATCACAATCATAGAGAAGTAAACACACAAAATTTTTTTTATGGTTAAATAATGTAATGATGTACTTAAGCTCAAATCTCACAGGTTGTGTGTTTTTAGCTTTTTAAACTATGTTCCAAATACAACTTCAAACTAATTTAACACAAAAGTTTTGTTTTAAATTAGTGAAATTTTTCAAAAAGTAGTGTCTTATTCTACAAAAGAAAAACTAACTAAATATTCTAATTTATTGGTGTTTTAAGGAAAAAAAATTACCTCCGGGAGTCAGGTACTGACCGACCTCCCCACACTTAAGGCTTTGCACCGTCCTCGGTGCCATCTGTCAGGAACAACGGGGGGCTTGTAGCAGTATCCCCACCATCGGGACCGTCATGTCTCCCTATACTGGTAAATGAAGTGGAGTCCGGGGTGTCTGGGTCTTTGTCAGGTTTGTAGTATCCCAGAAGTAGCTCCTTAAGGTATGTGAATCGGCGTTGGTTACGGCGCTCTTTTAACTTTGCTTTGTGTTCTTGCCGATCCAACCTTTCAAGTATTTGATGTAGCAGTTGGTTTATTGTAGGTGCTTGTGGTGTGGAAGAGGAGGGGATGTCCTCTGCTGGTTTTGTGCTCCGGTTGATAGTGACTGCTGGAGGTCTGATATATTTCCCATTAGGGACATGCTAATCATCCCGTGGAAGCATGGCTTTGGTGTCCCCAGCCCTGTAGGAGACTCCGGCTGCTGAGATGAGATCTGAAACCAAGGTGTCAAAAGATAAGTTGCCCGCAATTTGTACGTGTCCCATAGCATCCTGAATGTGTCTTGGTAAGTTTAGAGGCTGGTCTGTAAGGATACATGATGAGCGGATAATTTATACGCTTTTTGGCATTGTTTTTAGTATGTTTTTAGTAGGATCTAGTTACTTTTAGGGATGTTTTTATTAGTTGTTATGTTAAATTCACATTTCTGGACTTTACTATGAGTTTGTGTGTTTTTCTGTGATTTCAGGTATTTTCTGGCTGAAATTGTGGGACTTGAGCAAAAATAAGATTCAGAAGTTGAAGAAGGACTGCTGATGCTGTTCGATTGTGATCACCCTGCACTCAAAGTGGATTTTCTGGAGCTACAGAACTCCAAATGGCGCGCTCTCAACGGCGTTGGAAAGTAGACATCCAGGGCTTTCCAGCAATATATAATAGTCCATACTTTGCCCGAGTTTAGAGGACACAAAATGGCGTTGAACGCCAGTTCTATGCTGTAGTCTGGAGTTAAACGCTAGAAACACGTCACGAACCAGATTTGAACGCCAAAAACACGTTACAACCTAGCGTTCAACTCCAAAAGAAGCCTCTGTACGTGTAAACTTCAAGCTCAGCCCAAGCACACACCAAGTAGGCCCCGGAAGTGGATTTATGCATCAATTACTTACTTCTGTAAACCCTAGTAACTAGTTTAGTATAAATAGGACTTTTTACTATTGTATTTACATCTTTAGTTTCATCTTTAGATCACGTTTGGGGACTGGCCATTCGGCCATGCCTGAACCTTTCACTTATGTATTTTTCAACTGTAGAGTTTCTGCACTCCATAAATTAAGGTGTGGAGCTCTGCTATTCCTCATGATTTAATGCAAAGTACTACTGTTTTACATTCAATTCAACTTATTCCGCTTCTAAGATATCCATTCGCACCCAAGAACATGATGAATGTGATGATTATGTGATGCTCATCATCATTCTCACTTATGAACGCGTTTCTGACAAACACTTCCGTTCTACATGCAAACAAGCTAGAATGAGTATCTCTTAGATATCTAATACAGGGGACTGAGTCCGAGATATTAGAATCTTCGTGGTATAAGTTAGAACCCATGGATGACCATTCCTGAGATCCAAAAAGTCTAAACCTTGTCTGTGGTATTCTGAGTAGGATCGGGGAAGGGATGGCTGTGACGAACTTCAAACTCGCGAGTGCTGGGCATAGTGACAGACACAAAAGGAGGGTGAACCCTGTTTCAGTATGATCGAGAACCTCCAGATGATTAGTCGTGCCATGACAGAGCATTTGGACCTTTTTCACAGAGAGGATGGGATGTAGCCATTGACAACGGTGATGCTTTACATAAAGCTTGCCATGGAAAGGAGTAGGAAGGATTGGATGAAGACAGTAGGAAAGCAGAGGTTCAGAGGAACGAAAGTATCTCTATACACTTATCTGAAATTCTCACCAATGAATTACATAAGTATTTCTATATTTATTTTATGTTTATTTATTATTATTATTCGAAAACTCCATAACCATTTGATATCCGCCTGACTGAGATTTACAAGATGACCATAGCTTGCTTCATACCAACAATCTCCGTGGGATCGACCCTTACTCACGTAAGGTTTTATTACTTGGACGACCCAGTGCACTTGCTAGTTAGTTGTATCGAAGTTGTGACAAATTATGAATTAAGATTAGAGCACCAATTTTTTGGAGCCATTACCAGGGATCACAATTTCGTGCACCAAGTTATTGGCGCCGTTGCCGGGGATTGTTCGAGTTTGGAAAACTGACGGTTCATCTTGTTGCTCAGATTAGGTAATTTTCTTTTTGTTTTATTTTCAAAAATTTTTCAAAAATCTTTGAAAAATTTCTCATATGTTTTCGAAAATTATTTCAGAATTTTTAAGAATGAATTCTAGAGTTTCATGAAGCATGTTGAAGCCTGGCTGGCTGTAAAGCCATGTCTAAATTCATTTAGACTGAGGCTTCCAAGTCATCATTACAAGAGCAAGCTAGTTGTTGCTAATCAAATTTGTTATTGTATGACTGATTTGTATCTTCTAAAGCTTGGCTGGCTATTAAGTGATGTCTAACCCTTGGATTGGAGCTTCAGGCTAACATTGAAAGATTCCTGGAATTCTTATTAAAAATTTTTTGAATTTCTTATTTTCTTTTTCCTATATGTTTTTCGAAAAAAAAATTAAAAGAAAATACAAAAAAATCATAAAATCATAAAATCAAAAAAATATTTTATGTTGTTTGTTTGAGTCTTGAGTCAATTTTTAAGTTTGGTGTCAATTGCATTTTTTCTAAAAATTCTTTATGCATATTTTCGAAAATTCATGCATTCATAATGTTCTTCATGATCTTCAAGTTGTTCTTGGTCAGTCTTCTTGTTTGATCTTTAAATTTTCTTTTTTTTGTCTTTTCTTGTTTTTCATATGCATTTTTCGTTTGTTAGAGTCCAAGCACTAAAGATTTCTAAGTTTGGTGTCTTGCATGTTTTCTTTGCATCCAAAATTTTTCAAAAATATGTTCTTGATGTTCATCATGATCTTCAAAGTGTTCATGGTGTTCATCTTGATATTCATAGTGTTCTTGCATGCATTCATTGTTTCGATCTAAAAATTCTCATGCATTGCATCATTTTCATGTTTTTCTCTTTCATCATTAAAAATTCAAAATTCAAAAAATATTATTCCCTTTTTCACTCATAAATTTCGAAAATTTGGATTGACTTTTTCAAAAATTTTTAAAATCTAGTTGTTTTTATGAGTCAAATCAAATTTTCAATTTAAAAATCTTATCTTTTTCAAAAATCATATCTTTTTCATTTTTCTTATTTATTTTAAAAAATTTTAAAAATATTTTTCAAAAATATTTTTCTTAATTTTATATCATATTTTCGAAAATATCATCAACAACTAATTTTTTGATTCAAAAATTTCAAGTTTGTTACTTACTTGTTAAGAAAGATTCAAACTTTAAGTTCTAGAATCATATCTTGTGATTTCTTGTGAATCAAGTCATTAATTGTGATTTTAAAAATCAAATCTTTTTTAAAACTAATTTCAATCATATCTTTTCAAAAATATCTTTTTATCTTATCTTTTTCAAATATCTTTTCTAACTTCTTATCTTCTTATCTTTTAAAATTTGATTTTCAAAATTTGTTTCAACTAACTAATTAACTTTTTGTTTGTTTCTTATCTCTTTCAAAACTACCTAACTAACTATCCTTCTCTAATTTTAAAAATAGCTCCCTTTTTTTCAAAAATTCTTTTTAATTAATTAATTGTTTAAATTTTAATTTTAATTTTAATTCTCCTTTAATTTTCGAAAATCACTAACTCTTTTTCAAAAAATTATTTTCGAAAACTTCTCTCTCTCTCATCTTCTTCTATTTATTTATTTACTTACTAACACTTCTCTTCATCCCATATCTCTGCTCTCCTCACCCTTGTGTTTGGATTCTCCTCCCTTCTCTTTCCTTACATTACATTCTTTTCTTCTTCTACTCACACAAAGGAATCTCTATACTGTGACATAGAGGATTCCATATTTTCTTTGTTATTCCCTTCTTTGTCATATGAGCAGGAGCAAGGACAAGAACATTCTTGTTGAAGCAAATCCTGAACCTGAAAGGACTCTGAAGAGGAAACTAAGAGAAGCTAAAATACAACAATCCAGAGACAACCTTACAGGAATTTTCGAACAGGAAGAGGAGATGGCAGCCGAAAATAATAATGCAAGGAGGATGCTTGGTGACTTTACTGCACCTAATTCCAATTTACATGGAAGAAGCATCTCCATCCCTACCATTGGAGCAAACAATTTTGAGCTTAAACCTCAATTAGTTTCTCTGATGCAACAAAACTGCAAATTTCATGGACTTCCATCTGAAGATCCCTATCAGTTCTTAACTAAATTCTTGCAGATATGTGACATTGTTAAGACTAATGGAGTAGATCCTGAAGTCTACAGGCTCATGCTTTTCCCATTTGCTGTAAGAGAAAGAGCTAGAATATGGTTGGACTCTCAACCTAAGGATAGCCTGAACTCTTGGGATAAGCTGGTTAAGGCTTTCTTAGCCAAGTTCTTTCCACCTCAAAAGCTGAGTAAGCTTAGAGTGGATGTTCAAACCTTCAGACAGAAAGAAGGTGAATCCCTCTATGAAGCTTGGGAGAGATACAAGGAACTGACCAAAAAGTGTCCTTCTGACTTGCTTTTAGAATGGACCATCCTGGATATATTCTATGATGGTCTGTCTGAATTAGCTAAGATGTCATTGGATACTTCTACAGGTGGATCCATTCACCTAAAGAAAACGCCTGCAGAAGCTCAAGAACTTATTGACATGGTTGCTAATAACCAATTCATGTACACTTCAGAGAGGAATCCTGTGAGTAATGGGACGCCTCAGAAGAAGGGAGTTCTTGAAATTGATACTCTGAATGCCATATTGGCTCAGAATAAAATATTGACTCAGTAAGTCAATATGATTTCTCAGAGTCTGACTGGAATGCAAGCTACATCCAACAGTACTCAAGAGGCATCTTCTGAGGAAGAAGCTTATGATCCTGAGAACCCTGCAATAGCAGAGGTAAATTATATGGGTAAACCCTATGGGAACACCTATAACTCCTCATGGAGAAATCACCCAAATCTCTCATGGAAGGATCAACAAAGGCCTCAACAAGGCTTTAATAATGGTGAAAGAAACAGGTTTAGCAATAGCAAGCCTTTTCCATCATCCACTCAGCAACAGACAGAGAACTCTGAACAAAATACCTCTAATTTAGCAAACTTAGTCTCTGATCTATCTAAGGCCAATCCGAGTTTCATGAATGAAACAAGGTCCTCCATTAGAAATTTGGAGGCACAAGTGGGCCAGTTGAGTAAGAAGATCACTGAAACCCCTCCTAATGCTCTCCCAAGCAATACAGAAGAAAATCCAAAAGGAGAGTGCAAGGCCATTGATATAACCATCATGGCCGAATCCAAGGAGGAAGGGGAAGACGTGAATCCCAAGGAGGAAGACCTCCTGGGACGTCCAATGATCAACAAGGAGTTTCCCTTTGAGGAACCAAAGGACTCTAAGGCTCATCTAGAGACCATAGAGATTCCATTAAACCTCCTTATGCCCTTCATGAGCTCTGATGAGTATTCTTCTTTTGAAGAAAATGAGGATGTTACTGAAGAGCAAGTTGCCAAGTTCCTTGGTGCAATCATGAAGCTGAATGCCAATTTATTTGGTAGTGAGACTTGGGGAGATGAACCTCCCCTATTCACCAATGAACTAAATGCATTGGATCAACTGAGATTGCCTCAGAAGAAGCAGGATCCTGGAAAGTTCCTAATACCTTGCACCATAGGCACCATGACCTTTGAGAAGGCTCTATGTGACCTTGGGTCAGGAATAAACCTCATGCCACTCTCTGTAATGGAGAAATTGGGAATCTTTGAGGTACAAGCTGCTAAAATCTCATTAGAGATGGCAGACAATTCCAGAAAACAGGCTTATGGACAAGTAGAGGACGTGTTAGTAAAGGTTGAAGGACTTTACATCCCTGCTGATTTCATAATCCTGGATACTGGGAAGGATGAGGATGAATCCATCATTCTTGGAAGACCCTTCCTAGCCACAACAAGAGCTGTGATTAATGTTGACAGAGGTGAACTAGTCCTTCAATTGAATGAGGACCCCCTTGTGTTTAAAACTCAAGGTCATCCTTCTGTAAACATGGAAAAGAGGCACAGTAAGCTTTTCTCAGTACAGAGTCAACTAAAGCCCCCACAGTCAAACTCAAAGTTTGGTGTTGGGAGGCCTCAGCCAAACTCTAAGTTTGGGGTTGAACTCCCATATCCAAACTCTAAGTTTGGTGTTGGGAGTCTATAAAATTGACCTGATCACCTGTGTGGCTCCATGAGAGCCCACTGTCAAGCTATTGACATTAAAGAAGCGCTTGTTGGGAGGCAATCCAATTTTTATTTATCTAATTTTATTTTTATTTTATTGTTCTTTCATGTTTTATTAGGTTCATGATCATGTGGAGTCACAAAATAAAGAAAAAAATAAAAAACAGAATCAAAAACAGCAGAAGAAAAATCACACACTGGAGGAAGGGCTTACTGGCGTTTAAACGCTAGTAAGGAGTATCTGGCTGGCGTTCAACGCCAGAACAGAGCATGGATCTGGCGTTGAACGCCCAAAATAAGCAGCATCCTGGCGTTCAGATGCCAGGAATGCACACTGAGGAAAGCTGGCGCTGAACGCCAGAAACAAGCATAGAACTGGCGTTCAACGCCAGAAACATGCTGCATCTGGGCGCTGAACGCCCAGAACAAGCATCAATTCGGCGTTTACGCACCAGAATTGCATGCAAAGGCATTTTACAAGCCTAATTGGTGCAGGGATGTAAATCCTTGACACCTCAGGATCTGTGGACCCCACAGGATCATCTCAGGATCTGTGGACCCCACAGGATCCCCACATACTTCCACTCACCTTCCCTCCTCATAATCCTATATCACCCTTTCTCTCTCCATTCACAGTCATCCCTTCTGTTTTCCATTCACCACTCACATCCATACACCCCACCTACCTTCAAAAATTCAAAATCTCTTTCCCACCCAATCCCACCCATATAGCCGAATACACACATCCCTCCATCTCCTCTATATCTTCTTCTTCTTCTATTTTTTCTTCTTTCGCTCGAGGAAGAGCAACATTCTAAGTTTGGTGTGGTAAAAGCATAGCTTTTTTTTTTGTTTTTCCCTAACCATTGATGGCACCTAAGGCCAGAGAAACCTCTAGAAAGAGGAAAGGAAAGACAAAAGCTTCCACCTTCGAGTCATAGGAGATGGAGAGATTCATCTCAAGGGTCTATAGCTCAGTGGTAGAACATTTGACTGTAAATCAAGAGATCCCTGAGATACCTCAGGGGATACATTTTCCTCCACACAATTATTGGGAGCAACTAAGGGTGGAACATCAAGATCACTCCATCATCCTCCATGAAATTAGAGAAGATCAAAAAGCTATGATGGAGGAGCAACAAATACAAGGAAGAGACATAGAAGAGCTCAAGGACATCATTGGTTCCTCAAGAAGAAAACGCCACCATCACTAAGGTGGACTCATTCCTTGTTCTTAAATTTTCTGTTTTTTTCGTTTTCTTCTGTTAAATATTTATCTATGTTTGTGTCTTTATTACATGATCATTAGTGTCTAAGTATCCATGCCTTAAAGTAGTGAATATGAATCCATCACCTCTCTTAAATGAAAAATATTTTAATTCAAAAGAACAAGAAGTACGTGAGTTTCGAATTTATCCTTGAACTTAGTTTAATTATATTGATGTGGTGACAATGCTTTTTGTTTTCTGAATGAATGCTTGAACAGTGCATATGTCTTTTGAAGTTGTTGTTTACGAATGTTAAATATGTTGGCTCTTGAAAGAATGATGACAAGGAGACATGTTAGTTGATAATCTGAAAAATCATAAAAATGATTCTTGAAGCAAGAAAAAGCACTGAATACAAAAGCTTGCAGAAAAAAAAAATAGAAAAAGAAAAAAGCAAGCAGAAAAAGCCAAAAGCTCTTAAAACCAAAAGGCAAGAGCAAAAAGCCAATAGCCCTTAAAACCAAAAGGCAAGGGTAATAAAAAGGATCCCAAGGCTTTGAGCATCAGTGGATAGGAGGGCCTAAAGGAATAAAATCCTGGTCTAAGCGGCTAAACCAAGCTGTGCCTAACCATGTGCTTGTGGCGTGAAGGTGTCAAGTGAAAACTTGAGACTGAGCGGTTGAAGTCAAGGTCCAAAGCAAAAGAAGAGTGTGCTTAAGAACCCTGGACACCTCTAATTGGGGACTTTAGCAAAGCTGAGTCACAATCTGAAAAGGTTCACCCAATTATGTGTCTGTGGCATTTATGTATCTGGTGGTAATACTTGAAAATAAAGTGCTTAGGGCCACGGCCAAGACTCATAAAGTAGCTGTGTTCAAGAATCAACATACTGAACTAGGAGAATCAATAACACTATCTGAATTCTAAGTTCCTATATATGCCAATCATTCTGAACTTCAATGGATAAAGTGAGATGCCAAAACTATTCGAGAGGCAAAAAGCTACAAGTCCCGTTCATCTGATTGGAGCTATGTTTCATTGATAGTTTGGAATTTATAGTATATTCTCTTCTTTTTATCCTATTTGATTTTCAGTTGCTTGGGGACAAGCAACAATTTAAGTTTGGTGTTGTGATGAGCGGATAATTTATCCGCTTTTTTGCATTGTTTTTAGTATGTTTTTAGTAGGATCTAGTTACTTTTAGGGATGTTTTTATTAGTTTTTATCTTAAATTCACATTTCTGGACTTTACTATGAGTTTGTGTGCTTTTCCTGTGTGTTTTATCCAGAAGGACTGCTGATGCTGTTGGATTCTGACCTCCCTGCACTCAAAGTAGATTTTCTGGAGCTACAAAACTTCAAATGGCGCGCTCTCAATGGCGTTGAAAAGTAGACATCCAGGGCTTTCCATCAATATATAATAGTCCATACTTTGCCCGAGTTTAGGCAACGCAAAATGGGGTTGAACGCCAGTTCTACGCTGCAGTATGGAGTTAAACGCCAGAAACACGTCACGAACCAGAGTTGAACGCCAAAAACACGTTACAACCTAGCGTTCAACTCCAAAAGAAGCCTCTGCACGTGTAAACTTCAAGTTCAGCCGAAGCACACACCAAGTGGGCCCCGAAAGTGGATTTATGCATCAAGTACTTACTTCTGTAAACCCTAGAAACTAGTTTAGTATAAATAGGACTTTTTACTATTGTATTTACATCTTTAGTTTCATCTTTTGATCACGTTTGGGGGCTGGCTATTCGGCCATACCTAAACCTTTCACTTATGTATTTTTCAACGGTAGAGTTTCTGCACTCCATAGATTAAGGTGTGGAGCTCTATTGTTCCTCATGATTTAATGCAAAGTACTACTGTTTTACATTCAATTCAACTTATTCCGCTTCTAAGATATCCATTCGCACCCAAGAACATGATGAATGTGATGATTATATGACGCTCATCGTCATTCTCACTTATGAACGCGTGCCTGACAAACACTTCCGTTCTACATGCAAACAAGCTAGAATGAGTATCTCTTAGATATCTAATACAGGGGACCGAGTCCGAGATATTAGAATCTTCATGGTATAAGTTAGAACCCATGGATGGCCATTCCTGAGATCCGGAAAGTTTAAACCTTGTCTGTGGTATTCCGAGTAGGATCGGGGAATGGATGGCTGTGACGAACTTCAAACTCACGAATGCTGGGCGTAGTGACAGACGGAAAAGGAGGGTGAACCCTGTTCCAGTATGATCGAGAACCTCCAGATGATTAGTCGTGCCGTGACAGAGCATTTGGACCTTTTTCACAGAGAGGATGGGATGTAGCCATTGACAACGGTGATACCTTTTTCACAAGAAGGATTGGATGAAGACAGCAGAAAAGCAGAGGTTCAGAGGAACGAAAGCATCTCTATACACTTATCTGAAATTCTCACCAATGAATTACATAAGTATTTCTATCTTTATTTTCTGTTTATTTATTATTATTATTCGAAAACTCCATTACCATTTGATATCCGCCTGACTGAGATTTACAAGATGACCATAGCTTGCTTCATACCAACAATCTCCGTGGGATCGACCCTTACTCATGTAAGGTTTTATTACTTGGACGACCCAGTGCACTTGCTGGTTAGTTGTATCGAAGTTGTGACAAATTATGAATTAAGATTAGAGCACCAAGTTTTTGGAGCCATTACCAGGGATCACAATTTCATGCACCAATACACCAGACTAAGACTGCCATGTCTGCAGTGAAGGAGGACTCGTGAGTGCTCAAAAAGACGTAATGAGACATAATCTGTGCCCATACTCGAGCCTCCAAGGTAAGTGCTGAAGTCGATATGCCCTTAGGTCAGGAACGATGGTATCCGTAGATCTATCTGCTGCCAGGTTGTGCTATAACTCTGAGAACGGCGTCCCAGTCAAATTGGTATGTCTGGCGCTTGAGTGAGGCTTCTTGGAATGCGTCCAATCCTTCTGGAGCAGGGGGGAGATCTAAAGCTTGTTGAATAGCCTCTTCAGTTATGGGGACTTGCTTCTGACGAACATAGACAGACTGCATGGTTGGCATGTGAAAGTTGGAGTAGAATTTTACTACCCATGAAAGATTAACCTGTCGTGGCTGTCTCCGTAAGAATCCCCATTGTCTTCGTTCGATGCGGGGCTCAATAAAGTCAGCAATGTGGGTTGGGAGGATGAGAAGGTGCTCATTGTTATAGTTCCTTGCTGCCAGGATGGGGAACATCTGCTCACAGTAGCAGTTAGTGATGCACGGAAAACTTGTCTCTCAACAAATCTCCCTTCGGCAAGTGTACCGAAGTTGTCGTCAAGTAAAAACTCACAATAGAGTGAGGTCGAATCCCACAGGGATTGATTGATCAAGCAACTTTAATTAGAAGAATGTTCTAGTTGAGCGAATCCAGGATTTGGGTTGAGAGTTGCAGAAAATTAAATGGCGGGAATGTAAATAACAGAAAAGTAAATGCTAGAATTAAAGGACTGGAAGTAAATGACTAAAAATAAATTGCAGAATTGTAAATGGGAATGGGGGATTTGCTCATAAAAGTAAATGGCAGAAATTAAAGAGAATGGGTAAGATCAGAGATGGGGAGTTCATTGGGCTTAGGAGATGTTGCAATTCTCCGGATCAAGTTCATTTTCATCTCTTCCTCAATCAATGCACTCATTGATCTCCTTGGCAATCTTAAGTGATTGAATTACAATTTCTTGCAATTCAATCTCTCAAATCTTGATCAATAGCCAATTCCTTGGTCAATTGCTCATGAGAAGAGATGAAGTATGGTCACTGATTATACCACATGCATTTCCCAAATCAAGTATTGAGAGGGTTATAGTCACATACCCATCCAAACCCAATTTGGTCCAGCATGAGAAAGCATTTCTAGCTTGATCTCTTCATTCCTCTTTCAAGGTTCAAAAGAGATCCAAGTTTGAATAGCTTCTCTTCCAAGATAACTACTCAATTGGATGAAGATCGAAAGCTTTCAAGTAAAATCAAAAGGAAAGATAGAAAAAGAATAATGAAAATTAGTATTGATCCATCAAATTACAACAGAGCTCCCTAACCCAATGAAAGGGGTTTAGTTGTTCATAGCTCTTGAAAATGAAAACAAAGATGGAGAATACATCATAAAACTAGAATTTGCAAAGAAAGTAAAATACAGAGAGTAGTTCTCTTTTTTTAGCCTCCAGAGCTTCTTTACAATTCAAAGCAACTCTTATATATACTACTCTTCTCAGCTTCTAGTTTACTCTTCAAGTCTTGGGCCTTTGGATCTTGAGTTTGAAGCAGTTCTTTTCTTCATTTGGGCTTGGCTTTACTTGTAGAGAGAAAGTGCTAAGTGGGCAGAGACTTCAGCTCAGGATGTTAGGCGTGTTAATATTTAGTAAGAATATAAGTTCGAGAACGTTAGTGACACTTAACATTGTCACTAACGTTCCAATGCACCCCTTTGCCTTACGTTAAAACCCACGTTAACTAGGTTAACGTGGCTTTTAACGTTGCCTTGTTAATCCTTCGAGAACGTTAGTGACACTCAACATTGTCACTAACGTTCCAGTGTGCCCCTTCTTGTTTCACGTTAAAGTCCACGTTAACTAGGTTAACGTGGCTTCTAACGTGGTCCTTGCCAACCTTCGAGAACGTTAGTGACACTCAACATTGTCACTAACGTTCCAATGTGCCCCTGGGTCTCACGTTAGAGTCCACGTTAACTAGGTTAACGTGGCCTCTAACGTGGCCATCTTTAGCCATCCCAACGTTAGTGACAATGTTGAGTGTCACTAACGTTGGCTCATCCTTCATTCCTCATCGTTAGCTTCCACGTTAACTAAGTTAACGTGGAGGTTAACGTGACTCTTGGGGGTTGTGTGGTTGCTTCAACGTTAGTGACAATGTTGAGTGTCACTAACGTTGTCGACAACTCTTCATCCTTTACGTTAGTTCCCACGTTAACCAAGTTAACGTGGGAGTTAACGTGGTACTTTGCACCATAGGCCAACGTTAGTGACAATGTTGAGTGTCACTAACGTTGGCTTCTCTTCCCCCCCCTTAACGTTAGAGGCCACGTTAACTAGGTTAACGTGGCTTCTAACATGGCCACTTATGAGTAATTGCCAACGTTAGTGACAATGTTAAGTGTCACTAACGTTGGCTCAACTTCTCTTCTCAACGTTAGAGTTCACGTTAACTTAGTTAACGTGAGTCTCTAACGTGGGCATTGATGGCTTTTTGAGAATGTTATTGGCAATCACTTTTCTCATTAATCTTGCAAGTTACCTCCCCTTTTCTTGCTTCCTTTTTGGTCCTGAAATCAACCAATAAAGTGCATCAAAGCTCTAGTCCAAGTCATGAGTAATGCAACATAATATTTGTCACTAAACTTATGCAAAATCCTCTTGAAATTATGTAAAATGCACAATGTATGCTTGAATCAAGGCATAAGTGAATATTTACCCAAAACTAGCTTATTTCCTAAAGAAATGTATGAAACTATCCTAAAAGCAGTAAAGAAAAGGTCAGTGAAACTGGCCAAGATGCCCTGGCATCAGTTAGGAAACCGCACAGTATCCTTTGTTGGGAAAGCTTTTTCTTTTTAATCGACCTTAACGATCCTCTTGATTCTTTTTCTTGAGGGTTTCACCGTTGTGGAAGATGGCTCTGCCACTAATGCTCTTTTTGTTCCTCTCCTTGCTGGTGGTTTGGGAGTAGCTTTCTCTTTACCTTTCTTGGTGGCCATCCTGAAAAAGGGAAAAGAAAGTAATATGTAAAGCTAAGGGTTCGAGTAAGGGAGCGAACAATATGGGTGGTAATCAATGCACGATAAATAAGTATGTCATTAACACATGGTCTAGACTACATGTGAAAAGTTCATCAAAGCTAAGGTAATATAGTAAGTGCATGTGATGGCAATTAAATGCAAGATGTTTATTGGCATGCCGGTAAAGGCATGAGTAGCATAGATCAAGCATTCAATGTCCAAGTTAGATTACCACATCATTCAAACTAACAATCTGTTTGTATTGACCATTATATTTTAATCAATAAAATATAAAAGGGATTTTGTGAAAAACAGGCATTAAAGTAGTAGGATAACATAAAAGTAGTGCATGATGCCATACGGGCTTTTTCACAAACACATAGCATGCATGGTAAATATGTTTTTGAAAATATAAAATAGAACATGCAAGTAACCCTTTAAGAAGTAATATTAATTGTCAAACAATTCCATGATAATCCACAAGTAAAATATAGAAAATAATGACCCAAATAAATTTCCAACACCAATTAAAGGAATAAAAAGAAAAAAGGAAAGAAAAAGAAAAAGAAAATATAGATAAAGAAAGTGAAAAGAAAAGGAAGAAGAAAACATAAATAAAAATAAGAATAATAATGGAAAAGCAAAGAAGGGAAGAAGAAAGGAAAAACCTTGATAATGGTGGTGAAAAAGAGGAAGTAGAAAGTGAGAAAGAAGTAAGAAGGAGGAAGGGAGAAGAAAGAAATAAGAAAGGATAAGAAAAATTAGGATTTGGGGAAGAAAAGATAAAATATTTGGCTGACCTGGATAAGTTGTGCGCCGCATGTGACGCGGACGCGTGAGTGACGCGGTCGCGTGGGGTGCGGTGTTTTCAAGTGACACGAACGCGTGGGGCACACGGTCGCGTGAGTTGATTTGTGCTATTGGCGCGAGAGCAGCCTCGCGTTCGCGCAACTCTCTATTTGAAACTTATTTTGCCAAAATTTAAGGTGACGCGATCGTGTGGGTGACGCGATCGCGTGAATGGCCATATTTTGAAAATGACACGAACGGGTGGGGCATGCGGTCACGTGATAGGGCTGATGCTCCTAGCATAATTCCAGCCCCACTCCATCATAACTCTCTGCTATACACCTCTTTTACGTCGATTTTTATGGGCACGCGTTCGCGTGGGTGACGCGGACGTGTGAGAGGCTTATTTTCCAAATGACGCGGTCGCGTGGGCCTGTTTGTGCCTAAGGCACGTCTCCAGCCACACTTTCGCGTGACTTTCTGTTCAGTTTTCTTTTCTTCCTAATGCACTTGTGACGCGGACGCGTCAGCGACGCTGCCGCGTCTCGTGCGTATTTTTTTTTTTTTATTGATTATGTAGAATGCTAATGTAAACTATATGCAGCTATATGCAGGGATGATGAGAAGGGTCATTAACATCGGAAAAATAAAATAAAGTGAAAATAAAGCTAAGACTGAAACGGAACGATCATACCATGGTGGGTTGTCTCCCACCTAGCACTTTGCTTTTACGTCCTTAAGTTGGACGCTCTTTAGGCTCATTCTGCCTCTGTTGGTGGGTCTTCCAAGAGGAAGACCTCTAGTTCCTTGTGATTCCTCATCTTCTCACCATGATATAGCTTCAGGCGATGTCCATTGACCTTTAGAAATTTGGAGCTAGAAGGATGACGCAGGTGGAAAACTCCGTATGGCTCTGCCTTTTCTACTCTGTAGGGACCTTCCCATCTTGATCTCAGTTTACCTGGCATAAGCCTCAGCCTAGAGTTATATAGAAGAACTAGCTCCCCTGGTCTGAATTCTCTCTTTTTTATATGCTTGTCATGGACAACCTTCATCTTTTATTTGTATCTCCTAGAGTTATCATATGCTTCTAGGCGAAGGTTTTCCAGCTCTGCTAGTTGCAGCTTTCTTTCAGCACCAGCTTCCTCAAAATTCATGTTGCACTCCCTCACAGCCCAGAAAGCCTTGTGTTCCACCTCTACTGGAAGGTGGCAAGCCTTTCCGTATACCAAGAGGAAGGGGCTCATCCCAATGGGTGTCTTGTATGCTATTCTATATGCCCAGAGTACATCTTGTAGCCTGGCACTCCAGTCCTTCCTTTGAGGTTTTACTATCTTTTCCAGAATACATTTAATCTTTCTGTTAGAGACTTCTGCTTGCCCATTGGTTTGGGGATGGTAAGCTGTTCCTACTTTGTGAATTATCTCATGCTTCTTCAGTAATCCTGTTAGTCTGCTGTTACAGAAGTGGGTGCCTTGATCGCTCATGATTGCTCGTGGTGATCCAAAGCGACAAATAATATAGTTTCTAACAAAGGAAATGATGAGCGGATAATTTATACGCTTTTTGGCATTGTTTTTAGTATGTTTTCAGTATGATTTAGTTAGTTTTTAATATATTTTTGTTAGTTTTTAATTAAAAATCATATTTCTAGACTTTACTATGAGTTTGTGTGTTTTTCTGTGATTTCAGGTATTTTTTGGCTGAAATTGAGGGACTTGAGCAAAAATCAGATTCAAAGGTTGAAGAAGGACTGCAGATGCTATTGGATTCTGACCTCCCTGCACTCAAAGTAAATTTTCTGGAGCTACAAAACTCCAAATGGCGCGCTTCTAATTGAGTTGGAAAGTAGACATCCAGGGCTTTCCAGCAATATATAATAGTTCATACTTTGAATAAGGATTGACGATGTAAACTTGCGTTCAACGCCAGTTCCATGCTGCAGTCTGGCGTCCAGCGCCAGAAACAAGCTGCAAAGTGGAGCTCAATGCTAGAAACATGTTACAAACTGACATTCAACTCCAAGAATGACCTCTCCACGTGTAAACTTCAAGCTCAGTCCAAACACACACCAAGTGGGCCCCAGAAGTGGATTTATGCATCAATTACTTACTTCTGTAAACCCTAGTAGCTAGTTTAGTATAAATAGGACTTTTTACTATTGTATTGAAGGAGGAGATAATCATTTGATCATCTTTTGATCCTTTGATCATGTTTGGGGGCTGGCCATTTGGCCATGCCTGAACCTTCATCACTTATGTATTTTCAACGGTAGAGTTTCTGCACTCCATAGATTAAGGTGTGGAGCTCTGCTGTTCCTCATGATTTAATACAAAGTACTACTGTTTTTCTATTCAATTCAACTTATTCCGCTTCTAAGATATCCATTCGCACCCAAGAACATGATGAATGTGATGATTATGTGACGCTCATCATCATTCTCACTTATGAACGCGTGCCTGACAAACACTTCTGTTCTACATGCAAACAAGCTAGAATGAGTATCTCTTAGATATCTAATACAGAGGACCGAGTCTGAGATATTAGAATCTTCGTGGTATAAGTTAGAACCCATGGATGGCCATTCCTGAGATCCGGAAAGTCTAAACCTTGTCTGTGGTATTTCGAGTAGGATCTGGGAAGGGATGGCTGTGACGAACTTCAAACTCGCGAGTGCTGGGTGTAGTGACAGACGCAAAAGGAGGGTGAATCCTATTCTAGTATGATCGAGAACCTCTAGATTTTAATAAAAATTGTTAGAGTTGACTCTGATAGTATCTCCCCCCCATTTCTTGAATTCCTGCTTTTATCAAAAACTGTTGTGGAGACGGGATTTGAACCCGTGACCTCAAGGTTATGAGCCTTGCGAGCTACCAAGCTGCTCTACCCCGCGTTAAAGAGAAGAATTGACAACTAATACAGAGTTATTAGACAAAGAGATTTTGGGGATCTAAAATTGGATGATCCATTTTGCTCTTTTTTTTAAAAAATTTATAAACAATTTTGTTCTTGCATTTAAAATCCCTAGAACCTGAAAAAAATGATTTTGCCATTTTTTTTTAGTTTTTAGTTTCGTTAAAATGGGATGAAAGAAGGCAAATGGATTTCGGGTAATAGCCGTGCCGTGACAGAGCATTTGGACCTTTTTCACAGAGAGGATGGGATGTAGCCATTGACAACGGTGATGCCTTACAGAAAGCTTGCCATGGAAAGGAGTAGGAATGATTGGATGAAGACAGCAGGAAAGCAGAGGTTCAGAGGAATGAAAGCATCTCTATACGCTTATCTGAAATTCTCACCAATGATTTACATAAGTATTTCTATCTTTATTTTCTGTTTATTTATTATTATTATTCGAAAAGTCCATAACCATTTGATATCTGCCTGACTGAGATTTACAAGATGACCATAGCTTGCTTCATACCAACAATCTCCGTGGGATCGACCCTTACTCACGTAAGGTTTTATTACTTGGACGACCCAGTGCACTTGCTGGTTAGTTGTATCGAAGTTGTGAATGAAAATGATTTATTAATGACGTGCGTACTGAGTTTTTTGGCGCCGTTGCCTGAGATCACAATTTCGTGCACCAAGTTTTTGGCGCCGTTGCCAGGGATTGTTCGAGTTTGGACAACTGACAGTTCATCTTGTTGCTCTGATTAGGTAATTTTCTTTTTGTTTTATTTTCAAAAAAAAAATTTGTTTTCAAAAATCTTTCAAAAAAAAAATTTCTTTTCCTTCTGTTTTCGAAAATTATTCTAAATTTTTAAGAATGAATTCTAAAGTTTCAAAATGGTATGCTGAAGTTTGGTTGGCCATCAAGCTTTAGACTAACCTGGTATGATTCCTGGAATCTTGATTGAGGACTTTGAATTCATTGCTTCCTTTTCCCTATATGTTTTCAAAAAAATAAAAATATCTAAAAAAAAAAATAATAAAATCATAAAATCAAAAATATTTTGTGTTTCTTGTTCGAGTCTTGAGTCAATTTTTAAGTTTGGTGTCAATTGCATTTTTTTTTAAATTTATGCATTTTTCGAAAATTCATGCATTCATAGTTTTCTTCATGATCTTCAAGTTGTTCTTGGTAAGTCTTCTTGTTTGATCTTGATGTTTTATTATTTTGTGTCTTTTGTTATTTTTCATGTGCATCTTTGCATTCATAGTGTCTAAGCATTAAAGATTTCTAAGTTTGGTGTCTTGCATGTTTTCTTTGCATCAAAAATTTTTTGATGTTCATCATGATCTTCAAAGTGTTCTTGGTGTTCATCTTGACATTCACAGTGTTCTTGCATGCATCATGTGTTTTGATTCATAATTTTCATGTTATGAGTCATTTTTTATGTTTTTCTCTCTCACCATTAAAAATTCAGAAATAAAAAATATATCTTTCCCTTTTTCTCTCATAAATTTTCGAAAATTTGAGTTGACTTTTTAAAAATTTTTAAAATCTAGTTGTTTCTATGAGTCAAATCAAATTTTCAAATTGAAAATCCTATCTTTTTCAAAATCTTTTTCAAAAATTAAATCTTTTTCATTTTTCTTATTTATTTTTGAAAATTTTAAAAATATTTTTCAAAAATCTTTTTCTTAATTTTATCTCATAATTTTCGAAAATATTATCAACAATTAATGTTTTGATTCAAAAATTTCAAGTTTGTTACTTGCTTGTTAAGAAAGATTCAAACTTTAAGTTCTAGAATCATATCTTGTTATTACTTGTGAGTCAAATCATTAATTGTGATTTTAAAATTTCAAATCTTTTTCAAACAAATCTCTTTTAATCATATCTTTTCAAACTTTGATTTCAAAATCTTTTTCTAACTTCTTATCTTTTCAAATTTAATTTTCAATCATATCTTTTTAATCAATTTTCAAAATGAATTTCTATCATATCTTTTTAAATCTTATCTTTTTCAAAAATTTAATTTTAAAATATCTCTTCTAACTTCTTATCTTCTTATCTTTTCAAAATTGAATTTCAAATCTTTTTCAACTAACTAATTAACTTTTTGTTTGTTTCTTATCTCTTTCAAAACTACCTAACTAACTATCCCTCTCTAATTTTCGAAAATACCTCCCTCTTTTTCAAAAATTCTTTTTAGTTAATTAATTGTTTAAATTTTAATTTTAATTTTAATTCTCCTTTAATTTTCGAAAATCATCAACTTCATTTCAAAAATTAATTTTTGAAATTCCCTCTCCCTCATCTCCTTCTATTTATTTATTCATCTACTAACACTTCTTCTCACCCAGAAATTCGAACCCCTTCTTCTCTCCTGAGTTCGAATTCTTCTCTTCTTCATTCTCTTTCTTCTTTTCTTCTACTCACACAAGGGAACCTCTATACTGTGGTAAAAAGGATCCCTATTATTATTTTCTGTTCACTTCTTTTTCATATGAGCAGGAGCAAGGACAAGAACATTCTTGTTGAAGCAGACCCTGAACCTGAAAGGACTCTGAAGAGGAAACTAAGAGAAGCTAAATTACAACAATCCAGAGACAACCTTACAGAAATTTTCGAAAAGGAAGAGGAGATGGCAGCCGAAAATAATAATAATGCAAGGAAGATGCTTGGTGACTTTACTGCACCAAATTCCAATTTACATGGAAGAAGCATCTCCATCCCTACCATTGGAGCAAACAATTTTGAGCTTAAGCCTCAACTAGTTTCTCTGATGCAACAAAACTACAAGTTTCATGGACTTCCATCTGAAGATCCTTTTCAGTTCTTAACTGAATTCTTGTAGATATGTGATACTGTTAAGACTAATGGAGTAGATCCTGAAGTCTACAGGCTCATGCTTTTCCCGTTTGCTGTGAGAGACAGAGCTAGAATATGGTTGAATTCTCAACATAAAGATAGCCTGAACTCGTGGGATAAGCTGGTCACGGCTTTGTAGCCAAGTTCTTTCCTCCTTAAAAGTTTAGTAAGCTTAGAGTGGATGTTCAAACCTTCTGACAGAAAGAAGGTGAATCCCTCTATGAAACTTGGGAGAGATATAAGTAACTGACCAAAAAGTGTCCTTCTGACATTCTTTCAGAATGGACCATCCTGGATATATTCTATGATGGTCTGTCTGAATTAGCTAAGATGTCATTGGATACTTCTGCAGGTGGATCCATTCACCTAAAGAAAACGCCTGTAGAAGCTCAAGAACTCATTGACATGGTTGCTAATAACCAGTTTATGTACACTTCTGAGAGGAATCCTGTGAGTAATGGGACGCCTCAGAAGGAGGGAGTTCTTGAAATTGATACTCTGAATGCCATATTGGCTCAGAATAAAATATTGACTCAGCAAGTCAATATGATTTCTCAGAGTCTGAATGGAATACAAGCTGCATCCAATAGTACTCAAGAGGCATCTTCTGAAGAAGAAGCTTATGATCCTGAGAACCCTGCAATAGCAGAGGTGAATTACATGGGTAAACCCTATGGAAACACCTATAATCCTTCGTGGAGAAATCACCCAAATCTCTCATGGAAGGATCAACAAAAGCCTCAACAAGGCTTTAATAATGGTGGAAGAAACAGGTTTAGCAATGGCAAGCCTTTCCCATCATCCACTCAGCAAAAGACAGAGAGTCCTGAGTAGGATCCATCTAGCTTAGCAAATATAGTCTCTGATCTATCTAAGGCCACTCTAAGTTTCATGAATGAAATAAGGTCCTCCATTAGAAATTTGGAAGCACAAGTGGGCCAGCTGAGTAAAAGGATCACTGAAACTCCTCCTAGTACTCTCCCAAGCAATACAGAAGAAAATCCAAAAGGAGAGTGCAAGGCCATTGAAATGACCATCATGGCCGAAACCACAAAAGAGGAGGAGGACGTGAATCCCAGTGAGGAAGACCTCCTTGGACGTCCAGTGATCAATAAGGAGTTTCCCTCTGAGGAACCAAAGGACTCTGAGGCTCATCCGAAGACCATAGAGATTCCATTAAACCTCCTTATGCCATTCATGAGCTCTGATGAATATCCTTCTTCTGAAGAGAATGAAGATGTTACTGAGGAGCAAGTTGCCAAGTACCTTGGTGCTATCATAAAGCTGAATGCCAAATTATTTGGTAATGAGACTTGGGAAGTTGAACCTCTCTTGCTCACCAATGAACTGAGTGATCTGGATCAACTGAGATTGCCTCAGAAGAAACAAGATCCTGGAAAGTTCTTAATACCTTGTACCATAGGCACCATGACCTTTCAGAAGGCTCTATGTGACCTTAGGTCAGGGATAAACCTCATGCCCCTCTATGTAATGGAGAAACTGGGAATATTTAAGGTACAAGCTGCCAGAATCTCACTAGAGATGGCAGACAACTCAAGAAAGTAGGCTTATGGACTAGTAGAGGGCATGTTAGTAAAGGTTGAAGACCTTTACATCCCTGCTGATTTCATAATCCTGGATACTGGGAAGGAGGAGGATGAATCCATCATCCTTGGAAGACCCTTCCTTGCCACAGCAAGAGCTGTGATAGATGTAGACAGAGGAGAATTAATCCTTCAACTGAAGGAGGACAACCTTGTGTTTAAAACCCAAGAATCTCCTTCTGTAACAGTGGAGAGGAAGCATAGAAAGCTTCTCTCAGTACAGAGTCAAACAAAGCCCCCACAATTAAACTCTAAGTTTGGTGTTGAACTCCCATATCCATACTCTAAGTTTGGTGTTGGGAGTCTATAAAATTGACCTGATCACCTGTGTGGCTCCATGAGGGCCCACTGTCAAGCTATTGACATTAAAGAAGCGCTTGTTGGGAGGCAACTCAATTTTTATTTATCTAATTTTATTTTTATTTTTATTGTTTTTTCATGTTTTATTGGGTTCATGATCATGTGGAGTCACAAAATAAATCCTAAAATTAAAAACAGAATAAAAAAATAGCAAAAGAAAAATCACACCTTGGAGGAAGGACTTACTAGCGTTTAAACGCCAATAAGGAGCATCTGGCTGGCGTTCAACGCCAGAACAGAGCATGGAGCTGGCGCTGAACACCAGAAACAAGTATGAAGCTGGCGTTCAACGCCAGAAATATGCTGCATATGGGCGTTGAACGCCCAGAACAAGCATCACTTTGGCGTCTAAACGCCAGAAATGCATGCAAAGGCATTTTACATGCCTAATTGGTGCAGGGATGTAAATCCTTGACACCTCAGGATCTGTGGACCCCACAGGATCCCCACATACCTCCACTCACCTTCCCTCCTCATAATCCTATATCACCCTCTCTCTCTCCATTCACAATCATCCCTTCTGTTTTCCATTCACCACTCACATCTATACACCCAACCTACCTTCAAAATTCAAAAATCTCTTTCCCACCCAAGCCCACCCATATAGCCGAATACACACATCCCTCCATCTCCTCCATATTTTCTTCTTCTTCTAGTATTCTTTCTTCTTTTGCTCGAGGGCGAGCAACATTCTAAGTTTGGTGTGGTAAAAGCATAGCTTTTTTTTTGTTTTTCCATAACCATTGATGGCACCTAAGGCCAGAGAAACCTCTAGAAAGAGGAAAGGGAAGACAAAAGCTTCAACCTCCGAGTCATAGGAGATGGAGAGATTCATCTCAAGGTTCTATAGCTCAGTGGTAGAACATTTGACTGCAAATCAAGAGATCCCTGAGATACCTCAGGGGATACATTTTCCTCCACACAATTATTGGGAGAAACTAAGGGTGGAACATCAAAAGCACTCCATCATCCTTCATGAAAATAGAGAAGATCAAAGAGCAATGAGGGAGGAGCAACAAAGACAAGGAAGAGACATAGAAGAGCTCAAGGACATCATTGGTTCCTCAAGAAGGAAACGCCACCATCACTAAGGTGGACTTATTCCTTGTTCTTAAATTTTCTGTTTTTCGTTTTCTTATGTTAAATGTTTATCTATGTTTGTGTCTTTATTGCATGATCATTAGTGTCTAAGTGTCTATGCCTTAAAGTAGTGAATATGAATCCATCATCTCTCTTGAATGAAAAATGTTTTAATTACAAAAGAACAAGAAGTACATGGTTTCAAATTCATCCTTGAAACTAGTTTAATTATTTTGATGTGGTGACCATACTTATTATTTTATGAATGAATGCTTGAACAGTGCATATGTCTTTTGAAGTTGTTGTTTATGAATGTTAAATATGTTGGCTCGTGAAAGAATGATGAAAAGGAGACATGTTATTTGATGATCTGAAAAATCATAAAAATGATTCTTGAAGCAAGAAAAAGCAGTGAATACAAAAGCTTGCAGAAAAAAAAGAGAGAAACACTACAAGAAAAACACCCATTCGGGTACACTTGAAAAGTGTAGCTAAAAGTGAAAAAGAATGATGCCTTAGGCTACGGCTACGCTTTTTGGGCTACGGCTACGCTTTTTGGGGTGATTCCTATTCGGCCGTTGCCTATTCTCAAAGGCTACGCTTTTCTGCACCAAAGGCTACGCTTTTGGCGTTTGGGAATAGGCTACGTTTTTCAAGTGATGCTGTCCAGGACCAAAGGCTACGCTTTTCAGCTTTCATTTTTTCAGAATAGGCTACGCTTTTCAACCCTACTGCATCACTTGTAAAGCGTAGCCACATTGTATACCATAGCTACTTTTTATAAGCGTAGCCTTAGATCCCTCTTTTTTTTTTTGTATACTATAGCTACTATATATAAGTGTAGCCTTAGGTCCCTCATTGTTTTTTTTTATTTTCTATATATATATATTCTAATAATTTTTTTTTCTAAAACCTAATATTTAGTAATATGATTATATATATAATCTTATTTTTTAAAATTAAATTAATCAAAAATTATAAAATAAAAATAAATGCATAATAATACCATAAAATATTCTTTAAATAATAAAAATTATCCTTTAACAAAATATATTTATAATGAACTAAAAATATTGGGATGATCATAAATGAGTATTCATACATCTCACACTAAATTAAACATACCCATATCAAAATATACATCAGTTCACTTAGAATTTACTACTAATAAACTATAAAAAACCAAAATATTGTATCCTACATAAGTATCTTCTAATAAAAATTATTAACCTTCTGATAGATGAGAAAAAAATCTTGTTCTTTAAATATCTTGTTCGACGGTCGTATTTGGGAGATTTCTGGTTCTTCATCTGCCTCAAATCTTGTTCTGTAGGTTCTGGCAACTACAAAAGAAAAAAATCAAAATTATATAACACTTACTAAACCCCTTAAGACTTAAATTTGAAAGCATACATAGCACAAAAATGGAAAAAAATGAAATTCACAAACAAAATCAGAAACAAGGTAAAGAAGTGTATATCATACCAATTCAATGTGACCCTGAGGGAAATAGAAAACTCTGTCTTGAACACAAGGAACATCCATTAATGGCCCTGCACACAGCCTCCATAGCTCTTTAAACAAATCATCACCAGCCCCATCTGCCACAAAACAAAACACAAACATGTTGAAAACTTTGCATGATTTTTTTCAGACCAAAGATGGAAAGTTTTTCCTCTCATTTTTGCATTAAGATCTTCCTTAGTAACCTCCATGTTCACAAGGCAAAAGGGTCATTCACTTCATATTGAAAAATTAAAGGAAAACATTAAAAATGAAGGGTCCCAACAACATTAGTGAATTGCTAAAAGAACACAGACATTACTCTTTTTCAGCTCAACACTCACATTAACCAAACATGATAACAACAAAACCACATGAAAATAAATAAATAAGTGGGAGATATTGAGCAGAGGAAGAGATATTATTAGATCCATTAAGACTTAAAAGAGTCAAATATCTAAGGTAAAGAGTCAACCATAGTCTCTTGAAACTCAGCTCCAATAAAAAGATTGTTATGATAGTGACGAATAAAAAGATTGTTATGCAAATCTGTTTTACAATTACACATGATGTGTAGATAGAGTAGTTGGCACTAAGAAAATTAGAGGAGTATAGCAAAATAGGGTGACATTAAAACATGCAAGGTTTTGATAAATTGGAGCAAATAAATAAGAAACAGAAGAATCTATTGCCAATATCTGACCTGCGATAGTGTCGTGCAGTTTCGATCAGCAGTGGCATTGATTAGCACCTGACATGTTAAGTAAGTGAATAAGTGTGAGTATCAAAATTTTTTAAGGTGGAGTTAATGTCAAAAATAAAAACCAGATGAGGCAAACGCTGCTTGCGGACTTGCTCCCAGTATCGTCAACTATTCCATCCAATGAGTCCCCTTGTTCATTCTGGCGTGCCTGCAAATTTGACAACTCTTCACTACATTTCTCTTGCTCTTCTCCATCAGATGTTGAATTCACATCAACTGCTTCAACTAGCAGAGATGAATTCTCAGAACTGAAAAATCTTTCTCCAGAATCTCCAATCTTGTCATTAACTCCCATTGTGCATTCAGATTCTCTAGATATTGCAATTACTGATGCTACATGTTTTCCATCAATAGATTCTGAATCAATATTAGTAAGAAAGCTAGAGCAATGCTCTTCTATAGAAGCCTCTTGCCTCCTAAGTTTGAAATTGTGTATAGATAAATTTTGTGGAGTTTGAAATTGTGTATAGCTAAAAACTAAACCTTATTTTACCTGGGAAAATGTTAACAGAGATAAGAGGTAAGAAGAAATTAATTCAAGAACATCCATTTATCTCATTCTCATTTTCATTTTTTCTTTTCACTTCACCGGCACTTGTTCAATATATTTAAGGTAAGCATTCAAAGCGTATTTCTCTCAGAAAATTACAGGGAACAGATAATTTCAAAATTCTTTTAACCCCCAAAAACCCAAAAAAATGGGACAAGCTTGGTTGCTATTGTTTGACAAAAGATTTAAGGAAATCTCCCTTACTATATTTAAGCTCACAACATGTAACGGTGGTGTATCAAAAAATGCAATCCCATTCAACTCAGTGCCAGTCCACTTGTGCAAAATAATTTTTGGACCAGATGCTATCAAGAGATGGCCCTGAAGAGAGGCCAAGGCAGATATAGCTCCTTTTAATTCCCTTGAGTACACCTCTGAAACCTGTGAAAATGAACATTTAATAACTGTCCAAAAAAAGGCATCACTCAAGGTTTAGCCAAGTGACAAAAAATTCAGCCAAAATTTGAGAAAGCAACCCCAAAGATACCAGAGTTTGAGGATTATCGGTATTTTTTCCTAAAGAGAACAGCAGGATACGTCCTCTAGCAGCCACTTCTCCTTGCACATAAGCAGTGCCAACAGCCAAAAGTGTTTCATTTTCTTTGGAGGATGTATTCTACGCAAAAAGAAAAATCACAAAATGGAATTAGTGAGGCCAAGCAGCTAAAAACATGATCTATTCTATTATCATATTCAGCACTCAGAAGGAAAATACAATTACCAGCAGTGTAACCATTCTCACTGTAAGGGCATTTTCAGAAGTTTGCATAGGAATTGTTGCCTTTGTTTGCCAAGGGCCACCAGACTTATCTAGCTCCATAATACGAACCTCAAATTCATCAACAGAATAAAAACAGTTTTATTCAACAGACTTCTCACTCTGATGGTTGGAATCTTGTTCAACTAGAGAAACAACTTGATTAAGTGGTTTAGGAACCTGGTTTTATATCAATAAACAGTTTTGATTACTTTCTGAAAAAATTAGCAAACTGATTAATATTTTATAATATATGAACTGAACAAGCTACAACACAACTTACTAAACAGGACACAATCTAGTGAAAATGAACCTGAGCAGGACTAGTTAATATGGTCTGAATGTTTGATTCTTAACACAAATGTTGGAAATAACAATAAATATACTGTGGTTTTTTTTTCTTTTAATGCATCAATCATAAAAAAAAATTCAACCACAAGGAATACTCATAATCATATTTAAGGCCTAATAAATAAAGAAATAAAAAAAGAAAAGAATACATCTATCTTACAGGAACTGAGACAATAAGTGGATATAGATTCTTCTCCGCAAAGTATGTTACTTGATGTGGGGTGGCCTTCAGTGGAATCTAAGGATGACAACAGATTAGAAAATTCAAGAAATAAGGGATTGTATACATGAGACAATAATTAGTGATGATGTCTTGGCATAATTAGAAATCAACCATATATCTTGGCAGCTTCCACGATGATTCTGGGCAGCTCCAGTGATGGTGGAAGACCTTCAGGAACAGCCAAACAGAAACGTTGGTTCCCGCAGCAGTAATGACAGTTACAGTAGCACAAGGAATCCGAACTCAACGAACTCAAGGGCAGAATCAGCTCAGGGCAGTGGACGTTGAATATGATTACGACGGCAATAGGGCAGTAGCAACTCACCCCCGCTAGTGGCTCCAATCGCAGCAACTCCAAATCGACGGCAGCAGCGACTTGAACGGCAGCGGCGATAGAAGCTCAGTGACAGTCGTGGCTCCAGCGACAAGCCCTTATAGCGGTGGCGACAGATCGACGGCTCAGGGTGAGGGAAGCTCGACGGTGCACAGCCACACGAGTACGACAGCGGCTCTTCGCAGCTTTGTTGGTGGTGACGGCGACGAGCCTGGCTTCGACGGCAGCGATCACGGGTAGCTCCTCTCGAATCTGTCTCTCTCTCTCTCTCATGTGCGACACGACGGCGGCATTCGACGGCAGGGAGGACGACTTTCCGCAGCTCTGAAGGAGACAATAGCTGCAGCGGCGCTGCGGTGGTGATGGCTGGGCAGGCCTTTCCTCTCCTCTCTTCTTCTCCCGATCCCTCTTCTCTCTACAGTGGCTGCTTTTGTTTGTTACGTTGAAGGAGGGTGAGGTTGCGGCTATTAGGGTTAGGAATTTTGGGAATTAGAGTTTTCTGAGTTAATTTGGGGGTTTTGGAATTTAGGGTTAGAAATTAGAGATGTTACAGTGAGTGGTGATGGCGCAGAGTCTTCTCTGGGTTGGGAGGGGCGCGAAGAAGGGAAAAATTAAGGTGGGGTTTTATGTTTTCATTTTATTTGGCTAAGTGTTTGTATGTGGATCATTTGTTGAAAATTGAAAAAAATTTTACTAAGTGTTAGACATTTGACTTGAGATACATTAGGCAATACTTTTAAAGCGCACCTGAAACTTGACAAATAGGTTACTCTTTAAAAGTGTATTTTTTGGTGTAAAAAGTGAACCCATAGCTTTTAAGATAAGGCTACGCTTTATAAGTGATATTTATAATACTTAAGGCTACACTTTTTAAGTGATGTCACAAATGTGTTTTCTATTCTCCTACAAAAAGGAAACACGGAGAAAAGCGTAGCCTATTCCTAGAATAGGCTACGCTTTTCAAATGTAGCTTAAAAAAAGTGTGGCTGAATGGGTATTTTTCTTGTAGTGAAAAGAAAAAAAAAGGCGAAAAAAAAAGAAAAAAAAAAGAGAAAAAGCAAGCAGAAAAAGCCAAAAGCTCTTAAAACCAAAAGGCAAGAGCAAAAAGCCAATAGCCCTTAAAACCAAAAGGCAAGGGTAATAAAAAGGGTCCCAAGGCTTTTAGCATCAGTGGATAGGAGGGCCTAAAGGAATAAAATCCTAGCCTAAGCAGCTGAACCAAGCTATCCCTAACCATGTGCTTGTGGCGTGAAGGTGTCAAGTGAAAACTTGAGATTGAGCGGTTAAAGTCAAGGTCCAAAGCAAAAGAAGAGTGTGCTTAAGAACCCTGGACACATCTAATTGGGGACTTTAGCAAAGCTGAGTCACAATCTGAAAAGGTTCACCCAATTATGTGTCTGTGGCATTTATGTATCCGGTGGAAATACTGGAAAACAAAGTGCTTAGGGCCACGGCCAAGACTCATAAAGTAGCTGTGTTCAAGAATCAACATACTGAACTAGGAGAATCAATAACACTATCTGAACTCTGAGTTCCTATAGATGCCAATAATTCTGAACTTCAATGGATAAAGTGAGATGCCAAAACTATTCAAGAGGCAAAAAGCTACAAGTCCCGCTCATCTGATTAGAGCTATGTTTCATTGATATTTTGGAATTTATAGTATATTCTCTTCTTTTTATCCTATTTGATTTTCAGTTGCTTGGGGACAAGCAACAATTTAAGTTTGGTGTTGTGATGAGCGGATAATTTATACGCTTTTTGGCATTATTTTTAGTATGTTTTCAGTATGATTTAGTTAGTTTTTAGTATATTTTTATTAGTTTTTAGTTAAAAATCCCATTTCTGGACTTTACTATGAGTTTGTGTGTTTTTCTGGATTTCAGGTATTTTCTGGCTGAAATTGAGGGACTTGAGCAAATATCAGATTCAGAGGTTGAAGAAGGACTGCAGATGCTGTTGGATTCTGACCTCCCTGCACTCAAAGTGAATTTTTTGGAGCTACAGAACTCTAAATGGCGCGCTTTTAATTGCGTTGGAAATTAGCCATCTAGAGCTTTCCAGCAATATATAATAGTCCATACTTTGAATAAGGATTGACGACGTAAACTGGCGTTCAACGCCAGTTCCATGCTGCAATCTAGCGTCCAGCGCCAGAAACAAGTTGCAAAGTGGAGTTCAATGCCAGAAACACGTTACAAACTGGCGTTCAACTCCAAGAATGACCTCTCCACGTGTAAACTTCAAGCTCAGCCCAAACACACACCAAGTGGTCCCCGGAAGTGGATTTATGTATCAATTACTTACTTCTGTAAACCCTAGTAGCTAGTTTAGTATAAATAGGACTTTTTACTATTGTATTGAAGGAGGAGATAATCTTTTGATCATCTTTTGATCCTTTGATCACGTTTGGGGGCTGGCCATTCGGCCATGCTTGAACCTTCATCACTTATGTATTTTCAACGGTAGAGTTTCTGCACTCCATAGATTAAGGTGTGGAGCTCTGCTGTTCCTCATGATTTAATGCAAAGTACTACTGTTTTTCAATTCAATTCAACTTATTCCACTTCTAAGATATCCATTCACACCCAAGAACATGATGAATGTGATGGTTATGTGACGCTCATCATCATTCTCACTTATAAACGCATGCCTGACAAACACTTCCGTTCTACATGCAAACAAGCTAGAATGAGTATCTCTTAGATATCTAATACAGAGGACCGAGTCCGAGATATTAGAATCTTCGTGGTATAAGTTAGAACCCATGGATGGCCATTCCTGAGATTCGGAAAGTCTAAACCTTGTCTGTGGTATTCTGAGTAGGATCTGGGAAGGGATGGCTGTGACGAACTTCAAACTCGCGAGTGCTGGGCGTAGTGACAGACGCAAAAGGAGGGTGAATCCTATTCCAGTATGATCGAGAACCTCCAGATGATTAGTGTAACGACCCGCTTCCAGAACGTTATGATCGTACCGAAAGTAAGGCGTTACCAACCTGCTTTCCTTTATTAACTATTTACTATTAAGCCTTTAGTTCGATATCGCGATTCAGTTTATGGAAAATTCCAGAAAAATTTTGTTTTTTATTAATTAAAATCATATAGCAAACATTTCAAGTAATAATAATCACATAATTTTTAATAATAATATCTGTCATATAAAAGATTTCAAATAAAACTCAGATACAAATCATATCCATCTGCATAAAATAAAAACTAAAGCTACAAAGGCGAGGGAATTTTATGAAAGAAACTCAAGTCATAAACTTAACTCATAAATAAATGCTAGAATCGCCCGCAGCTTCAAACCTGTGTCACTGAAAAGGTGGAGGATTTTGGGGTGAGCACAAACCACACGTTCTCAGTAGGGAATGGGAATGCCGTAAAAGTAATGATTGACATGCAAATAATTAACTTTGCTTAATAAACCCTCTTTGTCAAACCCTTTGAAATACTTTTTAATCTTACTTTAGATAAATAGTTACTTTCTTTAGATTCCTAAACCCAAAACAGATCTCAATCACAAAATTTGACATATTAAATATCCTTCAGCCACATAATTGATTCTCAGTCACAACAAACAGTTATCAATCATCTCTATACATTCACAAACTACTAGCATCAGTAAGTAACTCAATTAATCACACAAACAAATCACAATAAAACAAACAACACAATCACAGAGAAGTAATATAAGCAAACACAACTAAATGCAAATGTACAACCAATATGATGCATGTCTGTCCTAAGCAGGCCATGAGCTCACGTGTCAGTTTACACCCTGCAGCCCGACATTAGCTAGGAACAAGTCCCAGATATGGCTTCCGTTTGTGTCCTTAGTGCATATGTGTCGGTGGTAAAAATACCACTCCTTCGTGACTACCGGCAGTCGGCGCAAAGCCCGACCCCATAATATACGCACAAGGGGAAACAGTGATCCTCAGTTCGTGGGCGTCCCCGAGATCAATTCAAAAACAAAACAGAGATCTTCAGTTCGTGGGTTATACCCGAGATCAACATACAACAATTCATAGGTTATTCCCGTAATCAATGATTATTAGTCCATGGGTTTTTCCCGCATATAAAACAAATAACAATCTATAGGTTTCCTCGAGATCAATGATCATTCAGTTCGTGGGTACTTCCCGATTTTAACCAATTATCAATTCGTGGGCTTTTCCCCATAGTTAAACAACTAACAGTTCGTGGGTTTTTTCCGCCTTTTATCACTTTTCATTATCCTTTCTAAAACGCAACAATCCACATATCAATTCGTCATTCTCTTTTTTCCTTTGAGTTCTTAACATTTTTCTTTAAACCTTTCTTAACTTTCTCAGGCATTTATCCATAAAAATCTTAACCATCAAACTAGTCATAATCTCTACTTTAGCAATCTTGACTCAAGCCAACTTTAAAACTATCTTTCAGCTTAGTTCTCTATCAAAGACTCAAGAAAATCATTTATTTTAAATTCATTAAACACTTTTCAAAACATAACCTTTCATTAGAAGTAATCAAATAAAACTTCCTCAAGTTTACTTATTTTCCAAAGATTGAAAAATCATCTCTCTTTACTATTCAAATTCAAATATTATAAATTCATCAAACTTCTAAACAGCAATCCTTTATTTTAAACCCAAAACATAATTCTTTTCATATTAATTCAATCTCAAAACATGGTTACTTTCTTAAATAATTTATTTTGAAAGTATAAACCTTTTCTTGGTAAATCGACTTCAAAGTAGAATAATTCTTTTCTTAACTAAATAAAACTTAAATAATATCATTTTCCAAATCCAAATCTTCTAAAATAACTTTTCAAATAAAACCTCAGATTTTATAAAATTTCGGCAGCATCTCCCCTAAAACTCGGACTTAGCCACCCTTACGGGTTCTCTCTTTCTCCACAAATCACCAGCCCTTTTCTCAACAATTTTCAAACGGGCAATTCTCAATCAATCAGACATTCACAATTCATAATAATTAACAAGTCAATCATACTCCATAATTCCAACTAATCCATCAATCCAACTCCAATCTCATCAATTCATATTTACTTTTCACATATCATAGAATCCTTTCAAAATTAAACTTAATCAACTAGTAATCCCAAAAATCATCCTTTCATAATTCAAATTTTTTTTAATGTCATTTACTCTTTAGTAAAGTTACTATTTTGTTTTAAAAGTCAAATTTGAAGAGAATGATTTGGTAATCAAACTTCAATCTTTTAACCATTCTCAAACTTAATTCTAATTAATTATAAATCAACTTTAGCAACCATCAAAGCCAATTCCAAACAGTCGTTGTCAGTATCACAGCTGTTCCGTTACATCAGATAACTAAAAACAACAACAAGCACTTATTCTTAATAATCAAAATACAGCCACAACTTAGCCAGAATTAATCTTATCAATTAATCAATCACTCATAGCAACAGAACCAGTCACAATCACAGCCTTAATCTAAACTCCATTCATCAATTATCAAAACATTAGATTTTTAATAGTTAGCTCAACAGTTTTCGGTTTAATAAGTAACATTAAATAAATCATTCACAGCCCCATTTCAACTAATTTCAACCCGTCACAAGTCCATTTCATAGCCATTCCAATATACTAAAATTCCAATTCAATATCAAACAATTCGAAATAACTCACTCAAGATCAAAATCTCAGAAAACTCATCACATAAAATCAGTAATTCAAAATATAATTTTGATGCACGAAAAACTTGTCTCATAACAAATTTCCTTCGGCAAGTGTACCGAATTTGTCGTCAAGTAAAAACTCACAATAGAGTGAGGTCGAATCCCACAAGGATTGATTGATCAAGCAACTTTAATTAGAGGAATGTTCTAGTTGAGCGAATCAGAAATTTAGTTGAGAATTGCAGAAAATTAAATGGCGGAAAAGTAAATGGCAGAAAGTAAATTGCAGAATCTTAAATGGGAATGGGGGAATTGCTCATAAATGTAAATGACAGAAATTAAAGAGAATGGGTAAGATCAAAAATGGGAGTTCATTGGGCTTAGGAGATGTTGCATTCTCCGGATCAATCTCATTTACATCTCTTCCTCAATCAATGCACTCATTGATCTCATTGGCAATCTTAAGTGATTGAATTACAATTTCTTGTAATTGAATCTCTCAAATCTTGATCAATAGCCAATTCCTTGGTCAATTGCTCATGAGAAGAGATGAAGTATGGTCACTGATTATACCACATGCATTTCCCAAACCAAGTATTGAGAGGATTATAGTCACATATCCATCCAAACCCAATTTGGTCCAGCATGAGAAAGCATTTCTAGCTTGATCTCTTCATTCCTCTTCCAAGGTTCAGAAGAGATCCAAGTATGAATAGTTTTTTTTCCAAGATCACTATCCAATTGGATGAAGATCGAAAGCTTTCAAGTAAAATCAAGAGAAAAGATAGAAGAAGAATAATGAAAACTAGTATTGATCCATCAAATTACAACAGAACTCCCTAACCCAATGAAAGGGGTTTAGTTGTTCATAGCTCTGGAAAATGAAAAAAAAGATGGAGAATACATAATGAAAACTGGAAGTGCAGAGAAAGTAAATACAGGAAGTAGTTCTATGCTATTTTCCAACACCCGGAACTCCCTCAAATAATTCAAAGCTACTCCTATATATACTACTCTTTTCTTCTTCTAGTTGGTTCTTCAAGTCTTGGGCCTTTGGATCTTGAGTTTGAAGCAGTTCTTTTCTTCATTTGGGCTTGGCTTTACTTGCAGAGAGAAAGTGTAAAGTGGGCAGAGACTTTAGCTCAGGGCGTTAGGGGTGTTAACGTTTAGTGAAAATATGAGTTCAAGAATGTTAGTGACAATCAACTTTCTCACTAACGTTCCTAAGTAAAAGCCACGTTAACTTCAATGTTAGTAGCACAAACGTTGCCACTAACGTTGCCTCTAGGTCCTTCGCACACGTTATTGGGGCTTAACTTTCCCAATAACGTTGAAAAGCCCCCCTTGCTCCTACGTTAGAGCCCACGTTAACTTAGTTAACGTGGCTCTTTAACGTGGGCTTGCCATCCTTCGAGAACGTTAGTGACACTCAACATTGTCACTAACGTTCCAATGTGCCCCCATGTCTCACGTTAGAGCCCTTGTTAACTTAGTTAATGTGGCTCTTTAACGTGGCATTGCTTAGCCATCCCCAACGTTAGTGACAATGTTAAGTGTCACTAACGTTGGCTCATCTTTTACTCATCCACGTTAGCTTCCACGTTAACTAAGTTGACGTAGGAGTTAACGTGGCTCATAGTGGCTTGTGTGGCTCCTTCCAACGTTAGTGACAATGTTGAGTGTCACTAACGTTGGCCATCACCTTCTTCTCTCACGTTAGCCTCCACGTTAACTAAGTTAACGTGGAAGTTAACGTGGCTCCATGGGATTGTCTGGTTGCTTCCAACGTTAGTGACAATGTTGGGTGTCACTAACGTTGTCGACCACTCTTGCCTCTTCACGTTAGCTTCCACGTTAACCAAGTTAACGTGGGAGTTAACGTGGCATTGTGCACTTAGGCAAACGTTAGTGACAATGTTGAATGTCACTAACGTTTGCTTCTTTTCCCCCTTTTAACGTTAGAGGCCACGTTAACTAAGTTAACGTGGCCACTTGTGAGTATTGGCCAACGTTAGTGATAATGTTAAGTGTCACTAACGTTGGCTCAAATTCCCTTCTTCACATTAGAGTTCACGTTAACTTAGTTAACGTGACTCTTAACGTGGATAATGATGGCTTCGAGAGCGTTATTGGCAGTCACTTTTCTCATTAACTCTGCAAGTTACCTCCCATTCCTTGCTTCCTTTGGTCCTGAAATCAGGCAATAGAGTGCATCAAACTTCTAGTCCAAGTCATGGGTAATGCAGCATACAATTTGTCACTAAACTCATGCAAAATCCTCATGAAATCATGTAAAATACACAATGTATGCTTGAATCCAGGTGTAAGTGAATATCTACCCAAAACTAGCTTATTTCCTAAGAAAATGCATGAAACTACCCTAAAAATAGTAAAGAAAAGGTCAGTAAAACTGGCCAAAATGCCCTGGCATCATAATTCACAACACCAAACTTAAAGCTTGCTTGTCCCTAAGCAAGTACTGGAACAAGAGAATGATGAATGGGATGCCAAGAGAAATGAGTCATTGTTGTGGAAGTTATGTCCCTGGTTTTATGGTGGTTTCATGCATAGCAACTTAGGTTCATTCCTAGCTTTCAGACCTTTATCATATCCTAGAATACTCACTATGATTGCATCCCATGCAACTTTTATTTATTGATCCTTTTGCTGTTATTTCAGGGCATATTGGTGTTCTTCAGGTTAAGTGTTTTGTAAGGGGGCAACTCTTTAAGATAAGCTTTCAGCCAACACTCCCAAACCAGTTGGTTCAAGGTGTTAGGTGTTGAGACACCCCTAAGGACTTACTCCCTCAAGTCTCTCCCCCATACATACACACCACAGGCATATAGTTTATTTATTTTCTTTTCTTGATGCCTTGGTGTCCAGCACCTCTTTGGGTTACTAAATGTTCTGTGGTGAGGGTTACTCTTGATAGTGGACTTTCAGCTGATAATCCCGAGTTAGTTAACCCAAGTTACCAAGTGATAAGGCACCCCTAAGAGCTTATTCATCCAAGTAGATCCCTCACACAGGAACACCACAGACACATGCCTCAAGATTTAAAACCATTGGTGCCTAGCCTTATTACATAGTCTTTTTCTTTTATTCCTCAACTTTGATTGTTCTTTCCCTTTTTCTTATTAGGATCTTCTTATTTATCTAGTCTCATGGGGTGTGTCTCAAGTATAGTATTCATGATAGATAGTTGTCTTCCCTCCTTATGGTTGAACCAACTTAGCTAACTTATGATCCCACCAAAATCTCATGAATGCATTTCCATATTATGAACTCCACTCTGGTCTTTTTTTTAAAAACACACTCATTCTCTTTTTCATCTGATTTCAAGGGACAAACATACAATTAAGTAGGGAGATGATGTGGTTACATAAAGACTAGCACACAGAGACTTTTTTCAATACCAAAAACTTAAAAGACAGAATTGAAAAAGGTTTAAACATAACATGGAAGCAAGTTCTATTTCATACAAGATCTTCCTTATTGAAAACATAGAGAAAGATGGAACAAAGAAGGAACTCCACCACCTTTTATACTTGTGGATGTCCATGCTCTCCTTCTTGATTGCTTGTGCTCCCATTTCCCTTGCCTTTTCCAAGCAGCTTCTTCCAGAAACCACCATCTTCCATCTTCTTCTTGAGTGTCTCCTTTTGCTGTTTCACATTCCTCTCTTCTTGTTCTACTAAATATTTTTGGACCTTATCATATGTAGGGATGGCATAGTGTAGCTGATGCATATTACTGGACATGTAGTTCAACTTGGCTTGAGTGTTGACGTGGAACTCCTCCCGATGTAGTTGTCGTCCTTCATTAAGTACAGTGAACTCATTGAATGCTTTCATCTGGGCTAGTTGTCGCTGATTGAGTTTCTGCAAATGCTTATCTTGACGTTCTTGCCTCTCGGTAACTTGGTGGATGGTTTGAGTGAGCTGGGAGTATTGTTCCTGTTGCTGCTCCATTTGTTGTTTCTTCCACTCTTCTTGTTGGCTCATCCAGTTCAATATTTGCTCTTGTCCTTCCATATGTCTCATCCCCAGATCTTCAATAGCTCTTAGAAGCTGATTCATATTCAGATCGGCTGGGTAAGGATGCTCTCCCTGTTGATATTCTTCCTGATGAGACTCCTCTTGGTGAGTTCCTTCCCTTGCTTTTAGTTTCCCTATTTGTGGCCTTCTTTGTTGCTGAGCAGGTGTAGTATAGGCCATACACTGGGTTTTTATTAGCCTCCCTAGGTTAACCCAGTCTGGATTACTATCCTCAAAGACCACCTTGGCCTTTGTGCACAATCGGAGAATGGTGCTGGGGTACCAAAGCCTGGCACCTGATTCAAGCTTCTCAGCTGAATCTTGAATTCCCTCAGCTATAAGTTCATGCACGTTGATTTCTCCACCTTATACTAGGCAATGTACCATAGTTGCTCGATTAATATTTACCTCTAAATTATTTGCAGCTGGGAGAATAGACCTCCTCACGAGTTCAAACCACCCCTTGGCTTCTGGGCTAAGGTTTCCCCTCTTGATGAACCGGGGTCTCCCATCTCCATACCTCTCCCAGTCAGCTGCTATAACACAGATGTCAGTCACTATCTCAGTGAGCTCATCATTGTCTTGGCTTTTACTTATCCTTCTATGATAGCTAGGCTCATCAAAGTGTGGTGATTTCAGGTGAAGAGTTCTTATTATAGCATTTGGACTAAAGTCTACCTCCTTTCCCTTTACATAGCTTTTGAAGGTTGGGGTTCTGATTTTGTCTTCTCTGACCACATTTGCGTAGAACTCTTTGATGAGGTTTGCATTGATCTTCCCCTCTGGATTGGTGAGCAATTGCCACCCTCTTTCTTCAATCTTCTCCCAAATCTGTGGGCATTCGTCTTCATTGATTTGGAAGGTTAACTCGGGCAGTATCTTTTTGAGCTTTATCCGCTCAAATTCTCGTTCATGGAAGGCAGTCTTGAATCTCTTCTCGTCGAAGGGAATGTTCTCTGTTGGTTCCTTCCTCTTCTGCCTCTTGGAGTTTGATGATGCCATGAATGAAGTTAAAGCAAAAAGGGTGTAGTGAAGGGAAGAGATGTAGGGTTTAGAGAGTGGGAGGTTGAAGAATTGGTTGCTGGAAAGTGAAGTGCAAGGAGTATGAATTTCGAATGTGGAGATGGTGTGAATTTGATTCACTTATATAGAGAAGTGATGAAGAGATGAAAGGTGTGGATTGATGGGGTTGGTGTATGATGAACGGATGGGGATGTGTATGGAGTAAGCACGAGGATTCTCAATTTTATGATGGAGTTGGTTCGCTTTCCAAGTTTGTTCTTCCTCCAATGTTGCATGGCAACCATTCCCAATGCATTCCCCTTGAGGCACGTGTGTAGTGCCCTCTTCATGAATTGGCCGAACCTTTCCCATTAAATTATCCAATCAATCTCTTTCAATGTTCATTTCCTTTCCCTATAAAGATAAAATAAGAAAAGTAAGAATTATCACAAAAAGAAATCACTTTATATTCTTACGGCTAAAATAATAAAGAGATGAAAAGATGAGATTGTTTATTCATGAACTCCAACTAACTAACTAACTGTGTATCCTTATATACATTTTGGTGGCACCATGGGGTGACACCAAACTTAGTTTGGAGCACTGTGATCAAAAGTCTTGTTCAAAGCTCCAAGACTAGCATGCTCTCTGTTGCATTCATGCTTTCTTAGTACGCTTTAAACACCAACCTTGTTCTTCACTATATACTGCAATATAAGGACTTCACCGAGTTTGGGTTGGAACTCATGAATATTGACTTATTCAATAATAAAAGCTAATAAAACATGGGTTGCCTCCCATGAAGCGCTTCTTTAGCGTCACTAGCTTAACGTTTCCCCTTCATCAGGGAGGTTGATAATGCTTCAAGTCCTCCCCTCTTGCCTTGGACTTATATCTATTGGTTGTATCAATGATCTCTACATGCTCCAAGGAGAGAACTCTGTTAATAGTGAAGACCTTTGGTAACTGAGATGGTACAGTTGGGAGGTCAGGTGGGATATCTGGGAAGTAGGCTGAGATCACTTTATCTCCTGGAGAGAAATCTTCCGTAGGGATCTTCTTGTTCCTCCACCCCCTTGGTACCTTCTTCTTTGTCTCTTTTGATGCTTCACTGCTCTTGGCGACTTCTTCTTCTAAGTGCATTTTGTTGTTGTCTTCACATGCCTCTGGTGGTTTAGGTTCCTCCAGCTTCTCCTTGAGCTGTGACGATTGCTGTTTGCCTTGTTCATCATTCAGTGGGGTTTTCGGATGCGTTGGTGGTGCCTCAGTGCTTGTTTCCTCTGTCAGCATCTCATTATGATCATTGCTTGATTCTTTATTTTCTTGGTCAGCTTCTTGGGAGAGTTTGAAGATATTGAAGCTGAGTTGTTCATCATGGATCCTCAATATTAGCTCCCCTCGCTCCACATCTATGAGTGCTCTGGCTGTAGTTAGGAATGGTCTTCCCAATATGATTGGGTGAGTGTGACTCTCTTCCATGTCCAAGATGACAAAGTCTATTGGGAGGTAGTATTTCCCAACCTTTAACAACACATTTTCCACCACCCCTATTGCTTGTTTTTGAGTTTTGTCAGCCAGCCTGATGACCACATCTGTGGGCAATATCTCATTGATCTGCAGTCTCTTCACCAGGGCTAAGGGCAATAAGTTGATGCTTGCTCCCAAATCGCAGAGTGTTCTATCAAACATTGTTTCTCCTATGGCACAGGGGACATGAAAACCCCCTGGATCTTTTCTTTTCGTAGGCAACTGTGGTTGAATGAGGGCACTGCACCCCTTGTTCATCACTATAGTCTGGCCTCCCTTGAGTGAGCTTTTCCTAGGAAGCAGCTCCTTCATATACTTGATATATGCAGGCATTTGTTGGATAGTCTTGATGAATGGTATGTTCACATGCAAAGATGCAAACAAGTCAAGAAATCTTGAGTATATTCTCTTCTCCACAGCACCATTGAGCAGTTGGGGAAAAGGTGCATAGAGTCTCAGCAGCTCCTGTTTTGATATTTCTGGTTCTTGGTATTCTTTTTCCTCCTTCTCTATTGAGGTATCTTCAGGTTGTTCTGACAGCTTGCTTGGCTTGTCCTCAGTCTCCTTATCACTTATAGTGACCATCTTGCAATCTTCCCATCTTACTTTATTTGTTTCACCTCTCGGATTCTTCTCTGTGTCACTTGGGAATCCATCTGTGGGTTTGGGAATTTGCTCAGAGAGATATCCTACTTGAGATTCCAACCTCTTGATTGTGTCTCCCTGATTCTTGAAACTGGCTCGCACTTCCTCCTTGAACACCTTGTTGTCTTGGATATCCTTGTATATGCCTTCAAGTAGATTTTCAATCCTTGGGATTCTTTCATCAAATGATGATAGGTTAGGTTGAGGAGGGTTGTTCTGGCCTTGATATGAATGTGGAGAGGTGTTGTTATTGGGATGTTGATATGGTCTAGATGTGAAATTGTTTGGATTTGGGCGTCTTTGATCAAGGCTTTGGTCTTGTTGATTTCTCCACCCAAAGTTTGGGTGATTCCTCCATCCAGGGTTGTAATTCTTGGAGTATGGATCATGGTTCTGCCTAGGTAAATTCCCAATGTAGTTGGCTTGCTCCTGACTACCCTCTGCTTCTTCATTCACTCCTTCTTGGGTTGTTGATGAAGTGGAGATTGCTGCTACTTGGTTTCTCTCCATCTTCTTGGTGAGGTCAGCCAGCTACTGGGTAATGAGCTTGTTTTGGGCCAACAGAGCATCTACATTGTTTAGCTCCATTACTCCTCTTGTGTTCCCTCTTTCGGAAGCATAGAAGTAGTCGTTCTCTGCTACTGTTTCAATGACATCTATAGCCTCCTCAATGGTTTTCTTCTTGTTCAAAGATCCTCCGGATGAATGGTCTACGGCCTTCTTTGACTCAAAAGAGAGCCCTTCATAGAAAATGTGCAGTTGCACCCATTCGTTGAACATGTCAGGTGGACACCTCCTTGTCAGGTCCTTAAACCTCTCCCATGCCTCATATAGTGTCTCACCATCTTGTTGCCTGAAGGTTTGGACCTCAGCTCTTAGCCTATTGATTCTTTGAGGAGGGTAAAATCTTGCTAAGAATTTGTTCACCACGTCTTCCCAAGTTGTCAAGCTTTCCCTTGGGAAAGATTCGAGCCACTTGGATGCCTTATCCCTGAGTGAGAATGGAAATAAGAGCAGTCTATAGGCGTCAGGGTGAACACCATTAGACTTTACTGTGTCACATATTCTCAGGAAAGTGGTTAAATGTTGATTTGGGTCCTCTTGGACACTTCTTCCGAACGAACAGTTGTTCTGCACAAGGGTGATGAGCTGTGGCTTCAGTTCAAAATTGTTGGCATGGATGGTTGGCTTTTGAATGCTACTTCCACAGTTTCTTGGTTTTGGATTGATGTAAGAGCCTAAAACTCTTCTATCCTTCCCAGCATGATTTGCTCGACCTCTTCCGCCATGGTTGTGAGCCTCTTCTTCATGATGGTTTTCTATGTTTTCTTCCATGTTTGCTTCAAAGTATTCCTCAAAGTGTTCCTCCTCTTCTTCAGCACCAACTACACGTTTGTCTCTTGCTTCCCTCCTTAGTCTAAGGAAGGTTCTATCAGGTTCAGAATCAAAGGAAGTTGAAGCCCCGCTTCTTCTCCCTGTCATACAACCAACAAGTACAAGCAAAGAGAATAGATACAGAAAGTATATCTGTCAGAATTACTGTTAGTGCGAGTGATGCAATATATCAAACAGTTAGTGGGTTAGTGAGATGAAATGTAAATAACAGAAAAAAAAGTAGGGGGAAAGGATGAAATTAACTAAAACAGGAAGTAAATAACTCAAACAGAAATTTAAATCAAACAAAAATAAAATGCTCAATCTAGTTATCCTCCAATCTAATCATTGTTGATGCACAATCAATCCCCGACAACGGCGCCATAAACTTGATGCACGAAAAACTTGTCTCATAACAAATTTCCTTCGGCAAGTGTACCGAATTTGTCGTCAAGTAAAAACTCACAATAGAGTGAGGTTGAATCCCACAAGGATTGATTGATCAAGCAACTTTAATTAGAGGAATGTTCTAGTTGAGCGAATCAGAAATTTAGTTGAGAATTGCAGAAAATTAAATGGTGGAAAAGTAAATGGCAGAAAGTAAATTGCAGAATCTTAAATGGGAATGGGAGAATTGCTCATAAATGTAAATGACAAAAATTAAAGAGAATGGGTAAGATCAGAAATGGGAGTTCATTGGGCTTAGGAGATGTTGCATTCTCCGGATCAATCTCATTTACATCTCTTCCTCAATCAATGCACTCATTGATCTCCTTGGCAATCTTAAGTGATTGAATTACAATTTCTTGTAATTGAATCTCTCAAATCTTGATCAATAGCCAATTCCTTAGTCAATTGCTCATGAGAAGAGATGAAGTATGGTCACTGATTATACCACATGCATTTCCCAAACCAAGTATTGAGAGGATTATAGTCACATATCCATCCAAATCCAATTTGGTCCAGCATGAGAAAGCATTTCTAGCTTGATTTCTTCATTCCTCTTCCAAGGTTCAGAAGAGATCCAAGTATGAATAGTTTCTTTTCCAAGATCACTATCCAATTAGATGAAGATCGAAAGCTTTCAAGTAAAATCAAGAGAAAAGATAGAAGAAGAATAATGAAAACTAGTGTTGATCCATCAAATTACAACAGAGCTCCCTAACCCAATGAAAGGGGTTTAGTTGTTCATAGCTCTGAAAAATGAAAAAAAAAGATGGAGAATACATAATGAAAACTGGAAGTGCAGAGAAAGTAAATACAGGAAGTAGTTATATGCTATTTTCCAACTCCCGGAACTCCCTCAAATAATTCAAAGCTACTCCTATATATACTACTCTTTTCATCTTCTAGTTGGTTCTTCAAATCTTGGGCCTTTGGATCTTGAGTTTGAAGCAGTTCTTTTCTTTATTTAGGCTTGGCTTTACTTGCAGAGAGAAAGTGTAAAGTGGGCAGAGACTTTAGCTCAGGGCGTTAGGGGTGTTAACGTTTAGTGAAAATATGAGTTCGAGAATGTTAGTGACAATCAACTTTCTCACTAACGTTCCTATGTAAAAGCCACGTTAACTTCAACATTAGTAGCACAAACGTTGCCACTAACGTTGCCTCTAGGTCCTTCGCACACGTTATTGGGGCTTAACTTTCCCATAACATTGAAAAGCCCCCCTTGCTCCTACGTCAGAGCCCATGTTAACTTAGTTAACGTGGCTCTTTAATGTGGGCTTGCCATCCTTCGAGAACGTTAGTGACACTCAACATTGTCACTAACGTTCCAATGTGCCCCCATGTCTCACGTTAGAGCCCACGTTAACTTAGTTAACGTGGCTCTTTAACCTGGCATTGCTTAGCCATCCCCAACGTTAGTGACAATGTTGAGTGTCACTAACGTTGGCTCATCTTTTACTCATCCACGTTAGCTTCCACGTTAACTAAGTTAACATGGGAGTTAACGTGGCTTATAGTGGCTTGTGTGGCTCCTTCCAACGTTAGTGACAATGTTGAGTGTCACTAACGTTGGCCATCACCTTCTTCTCTCACGTTAGCCTCCACGTTAACTAAGTTAACGTGGAAGTTAACGTGGCTCCTTGGGGTTGTGTGGTTGCTTCCAACGTTAGTGACAATGTTGGGTGTCACTAACGTTTTTGACCACTCTTGCCTCTTCACGTTAGCTTCCACGTTAACCAAGTTAACGTGGGAGTTAACGTGGCATTGTGCACTTAGGCAAACGTTAGTGACAATGTTGAATGTCACTAACATTTGCTTCCTTTCCCCCTTTTAACGTTAGAGGCCACGTTAACTAAGTTAACGTGGACTCTAACGTGGCCACTTGTGAGTATTGGCCAATGTTAGTGATAATGTTAAGTGTCCCTAACGTTGGCTCAAATTCCCTTCTTCACATTAGAGTTCACGTTAACTTAGTTAATGTGACTCTTAACGTGGGTAATGATGGCTTCGAGAGCGTTATTGGCAGTCACTTTTCTCATTAACTCTGCAAGTTACCTCCCATTCCTTACTTCCTTTGGTCCTGAAATCAGGCAATAGAGTGCATTAAAGTTCTAGTCCAAGTCATGGGTAATGCAGCATACAATTTGTCACTAAACTCATGCAAAATCCTCATAAAATCATGTAAAATGCACAATGTATGCGTGAATCTAGGTGTAAGTGAATATCTACCCAAAACTAGCTTATTTCCTAAGAAAATGCATGAAACTACCCTAAAAACAGTAAAGAAAAGGTCAGTGAAACTGGCCAAAATGCCCTGGCATCATAATTCACAACCAAATTTCAACTAATTCAGCAATATCACATAAGATCAGGATTTCCAACAAATCCATCAAAATTAGAAAAACCAATATCGGTTACAGCATTAACCAAAATTAACCTTGTCAAATTAATTACTCACGATAACAAAACCCAGCGACATTTACAGCCATAACCTAAACTCAATAAACTAATTAAAACACTAGAATATCATCTCAATACCCAACTTTATCCAAATTTCACAACTTCAAACCAAGCTTATTCCTAACAATTAATCATATTTATGAATTATTTGCAATTACTCACTAAACCTCATTGGCATTCATAAGTATAAAACTGTTAATTTTAAAATGAATCCCCTACCTCAATTAGCCGGAATCGTATTATTTAACGTAACAATTTCCTTTATCCCCAATTTGTGGCAGGTAGTCATTCCAATACAACTGGAATGGCAACGGCATCACCCACAACTCTAGTAGCAGCAACAACAATTTTGGAAGGGAATTTAATAGAGGCTGAAGCAAACACAAGGGTAAAACAGAACAGATCATCAAAGGAGCAGTAATTAGAATATTGATTGTAGAACAAAACCTATCTTACCAAAAGAAATACGGGAATGGAGCAGCAGCTCTGATACTCGAAAAAACAGAAACCAGAGAGCAGGGCATACGTCTTAGCAGCAGCACCAATCCAATCGGTTAGAACAACAAGGACACCAACGAAGTAAGAACGACAAAACAAAAGAGAAGCAGAACAGAGTCGAGAATATCAGAGGAAAATACAGGATTGTTACAGAGCAACTGGGGTTCAAAGGTAGTGGTTCTCATGTCTATGACTTAACTGACTTACCATGAACGACGACGGCGACTAGAAATTCTAGCGATAGCAGCGGCAGAGGAACGGTTCCTCCCCTGTGCGTCTCCTTTCTCACACGTCTCGTCCTCCTCTGGCTCTCCCTCTCTCCAACGACGGTGACTACTCCACTCTCCTCTACGGCAGCGCCGAAGCTCAGGACGGCAACGCGAGCTCAGGCTTCATAGACGGGACGGCGGTGATGGCAGCTCTTCCCTCTGACCTCCATTGCATCTCCCTCTCGACGCCTCTCCATCATCCCTGTTCAACCGGCACCAGGGCGGACTCCACGGAACGGTGGCGACAGGCGGAGCACGAACAGCGACGGCGACGGGAGGCACAGCGACGTCTTCTTCCTCCTGCTCTTGGCTCAGGCCCGTCTCCATCCTCTGGTTCCTTTCGCAACAGTCTGACTTAAACGGCGATGGAGGCGCGACGAAGGCACAGCGGCGCTACTCAAAGCTCTATGGACAGCGGCGACAAAGCCCTCAGCAGCAGCGATCCTGGCTCAGCAACTGCACTCTCTGTTGATCTCTTCCTTCCTCAAACGTGGCTACGTCAGCGACGGCGGCACCCAACCTGCCGGCGCCGTCCTCTTCTCCTTCTTCCTCTCTTGTCCGTGTGTGAGTTTGAGTGAGGCTGAGGGTGTTACACTGAAGAGGGTAAAAGAGGGGTGGGGGTGTGGCTGAGGCAAAGGGAAGCTAGGGTTAGGGTTCCTCAATTTGGGAATTATGGTTTCTGATTCAATTTGGGAATTTGGAGTTAGAAATTAGGAAATTTATAAAAGAATATGGATAGATATGGATAGATATTTTTATAAAATTAGAGGATAGAGTAATTTTAAAACCCAATATACTTTATTAAAAATATTTAGGAACATTATTTATCAACATATTGCTAAGTTCAATCAATTATTTCTAATTTACATTATAAAATGAACAAGTTAATTATATTTTGTAAAGTACAATTTAAATTCAAATATCAATTTTCTAGATTAAATCATACAAATCTCTATTATTTTTCTATCTCTGAAACTTTAATTTCAATTTATAAAATAATTAATTATAATAAAAGTTGTACATAAATATTAATTGACTTAAACTTAAAGTATTTATAAATATCAATCTAATCATTTCTAATAAAATAATTTCTGAGAGTTCAAATTAATAACATAATTCGTTCAAAATAGAATTTATTTAAATTAAATTACACAATTCTTCTTATTTTTCAATTATCAAAATTATAATTTCAATTATACCAAATATCTAATAAAGATTATATAAAAATTCTAATTAATTTAAACTCTAATTATCATGAAACTCCATTTAATTACCTTTAGTAAAATAATTTTCTTAAAATAAAATTATCAACAAATAAAATAAATCACAAATAACTATTTATTTGATTTTCAAAAACTAGGGTTGTTACAATTAGCCGTGCCGTGAAAGAGCATTTGGACCTTTTTCATAGAGAGGATGGGATGTAGCTATTGACAACGGTGATGCCTTATAGAAAGCTTGCCATGGAAAGGAGTAGGAATGATTGGATGAAGACAGCAGGAAAGCAGAGGTTCAGAGGAACGAAAGCATCTCTATACGCTTATCTGAAATTCTCACCAATGATTTATATAAGTATTTCTATCTTTATTTTCTGTTTATTTATTATTATTATTCGAAAACTCCATAACCATTTGATATCTGCCTGACTGAGATTTACAAGATGACCATAGCTTGCTTCATACCAATAATCTCCGTGGGATCGACCCTTACTCACGTAAGGTTTTATTACTTGGACGACCCAGTGCACTTGCTGGTTAGTTGTATCGAAGTTGTGAATGAAAAATGATTTATTAAAGACGTGCGTACTGAGTTTTTGGCGCCGTTGCCTGAGATCACAATTTCGTGCACCAGTAAACAACAGTATTAGCATCATCAGTACGGGTAGGAATTGCTTCCACCCATTTAGAAACATAATCTACAGCTAACAGTATATAAAAGTAACCATTAGAATTTGGAAATGGACCCATGAAGTCGATGCCCCAAACATAAAAAATTTCACCGAAAAGCACAATCTGTTGAGGCATTTCATCCCTCTTGGATATATTACCAAACTTTTGGCATGGGGAACAAGATTTACAAAATTCAGCAGCGTCTTTAAAAAGAGTGGGCCACCAAAATCCACAATCTAGTATTTTTCTAGCTGTTCTTTGAGGGCCAAAATGTCCTCCACTCTCAGATGAGTGGCAGGCCTCTAAAATAGATTGGAATTCTGATTGAGGCACACACCGTATTATTACCTGGTCAGCACCACATCTCCATAAATATGGATCATCCCATATATAATATTTGGACTCGCTTTTCAGCTTGTCTCTTTGATGCTTAGTGAAATTTGGAGGAAAAGTGTGGCTAACTAGATAATTAGCTACAGGTGCATACCAAGGAACTACTTCAGATACTGCATGTAAGCTATCAAATGGGAAATTATCATTTATAGGAGTGGAGACATCCTTAATGTGCTCAAGGCGACTCAAGTGATCTGCCATTAAATTCTGGTTACCACTCCTATCTTTAATTTCTAAATCATATTCTTATAGCAGCAGTATCCAATGTATTAGCCTTGGTTTGGACTCCTTTTTAGATAGTAAATATTTTAGAGCAGCATGATCTGAGTACACTACTACCTTAGTACCAAGTAAATAGGCTTGGAATTTATCCAGAGCAAAAACAATAGCAAGAAGCTCTTTTTCAGTAGTAGTATAGTTAGATTGAGCAGCATCTAAAGTCTTAGATGCATAAGCGATTACAAAAGGATCCTTACCTTCGCGCTGAGCCAGTGCCGCTCCTACTGCATGGTTGGAAGCATCGCACATAATTTTGAATTGCTGGCTCCAGTCTGGTCCTCTTATTATTGGGGCTTGATTCATGGCGATCTTCAGCTTATCAAATGCCTGCATACAATCCTCATCGAACTCGAACTCAATATCTTTCTGCAATAATCTGGATAAAGGTAATGCTACCTTACTGAAGTCCTTAATGAATCTCCTGTAAAAACCTGTGTGGCCAAGGAACGAACGGACTTCCCTAACGGAGGAGGGGTAAGGTAAACTAGAAATAACATCCACCTTTGCTGAATCTACAGAAATGCCAGTATTAGACACAACATGTCCTAGTACAATTTCTTGTTTCACCATAAAGTGACATTTTTCAAAATTTAATACAAGGTTTATACTAACACACCTGTCTAATACTCTAGATAAACTATCTAGGCAAAGGCTAAATGAATTACCATATACGCTAAAATCATCCATAAAAACTTCCATACAGTTCTCAATCAGATCAGAGAAAAGACTCATCATGCATCTTTGGAAAGTAGCAGGTGCATTACATAAGCCAAAAGGCATTCTTTTATAAGCATATGTTCCAAAGGGATATGTAAAAGTGGTCTTCTCCTGATCTTCAGGAGCTATGTGAATCTGGAAATAGCCTGTATAACCATCTTAAAAGCAATAATGGGATAGTGATCCTTGTGAGTGGCTTGGTTGAGACACCTATAGTCAATGCAAACTCTCCATGAATTCTGCACTCTAGTTGTTAGGAGCTCTCCGTGCTCATTTCTTACTGTTGTGACTCCAGACTTCTTGGGCACCACTTGTACTGGACTGACCCATTCACTGTCTGAGATGGGGTAAATGATATATGCTTCAAGTAGTCTGGTTACTTCTTTCTTGACAACTTCTAAGATGGTAGGATTCAATCTTCTTTGAGGTTGACAGGCAGGCTATGCTCCCTCTTCTAAGAATATTCTGTGTTCACAAACTTGAGGGCTAATTCCTACTATATCTGCCAAGCTCCATCCAATTGCTTTCTTATGTTTTCACAGCATACTGAATAGCTGTTCTTCTTGTTGAGAAGTGAGTTCCTTTGCAATGATGACTGGAAACTTCTGCTTGTCCTTAAGGTAAGCATACTTGAGGTGTGGGGGAAGGGGCTTTAATTCTAATTTTTGCTCACAGCTAGGCTCTGGATCATCCGAGGCTGGTGATAATGGTAAAGTATTCTCATTGTTTTCAGAAAATGTCCCCACACTTGGACCTTGCTCCATGTACTTCTCTTCTATTTCTTCCTGGTGAACTTCAGCTATAGTTTCATCAATAATGTCGCATTGGAAGATAGAATGATATTCTGGAGGATGCTTCATAGCTTCATTTAAACTAAAACTCATTGTTCTGCCATCTATCTCAAAGGAGTAAGTTCCTGAGAATGCATCCAGCTTAAACTTTGAAGTCTTCAGAAATAGTCTTCCAAGCAGGATTGATGATGGTCTTCCTGAGTCATTAGGGGGAATTTCCAGGATGTACAAATCAATGGGTAATGTGAGCCCCTTAATGCTCACTAATACATCTTTAGCAATTCCAACTACTGTAATAATGCTTTTATCTGCTAACACAAAACGAGCTACCGACCTTTTTAAAGGAGGAAGCCTCAAAATATCATATATAGACAATGGCATTATACTAACACATGCTCCTAAATCACACATGCAGTCAGAAAAATTTACACCTCCAACGGTACATTTAACCATACATGGACCTGGATCACTACATTTTTCAGGTATATTTCCCATTAAAGCAGATATAGAACTAGCTAAAGGAATAGTTTCTAATTCATTGATCTTATCTTTATGTATGCACAAATCCTTTAGAAACTTTGCGTATTTAGGTACCTATTGAATAACATCAAAAAGGGAAACAGTTACCTCGACCTTTTTGAATATTTCTACCATTTTGGGGTCAAGTTCCATCTGCTTTCTGGGCTTCCTTGTAAGTTGTGGAAATGGAATAGGAATGGTTCCCTGTACAGCTTCTGCATCCTTTGGTGTTTCATTCTGTGGTTGAACTGCTTCTTCTTCAACTATGTCTTGTATGTCCTCTTCCTCTTCAGCATCTTCCACTTCCACCACATCCTCTGTTGGCACATTTTCTGGTGGGCTTGGCTCCTCATGGTTCCTTTCCTGCAGTGTGCTTCCGGACCTTAGAGTGATGGCATTGATGCCACCCTTGGGATTGGGCAGTATTTGAGAAGGAATTCCACTGGAGCTTGAAGGTTGATGTGTGAAATTAAGTGAGGAATCCATCCGGGAGACGAGAGCTTGTAAAGTGGCAGTCAAGCCATTCAGACTAGAGTTCAGTTGAGCCTGCATGTCTTGTTGTCCTTGCGCAAGAGAACGGAGTATCTCGTCATTTGATGAGGAATTAGAATAAGTGATCTGAGGAGCTCGTTGTTGGTTGCGCTGGGTTCCTTGTGATTGTCTTAGGTGAGGTGCTCTGTAAGGTTGATTCTGATTCTGCTGTTTGTTGTTGTTATTATTATTCCACCTCTGGTTTCCATTGTTGTCTCTACCTCTTCTGTTATAGTTATCCTTCCAGCTATGGTTAGAATTATCTCTCCAACCTTGGTTGGAGTTTTCTTGCCATCCATGGTTACAGTTGCCACCTTGGTTGTAGTTACCACCTTGTTGATTGTATCCTTGATTTGGGCGGTCATAGAAGTTGTGAGTGGCTGCCACAGTGTTGTCTTCCTATTGGAGCTGCGGACATTCATCAGTATAATGACTATAATCAGCACAGATCCTGCATACTCTTTGTGGAACTAACTGTTGGCTTTGTTGTGGTGAAGGCTGAGCTTGTTGTGCCTGTTGTTGATTTAACTGCATCTGTTTCAGTAGGTTGGTCATTTCACATATACTCTGGGTCAGAGCAGTGGTTTCTTTGCTAGAGGAAATTTCTGCAACAGCTTTGGGATGGTTGCGCGTCTGTTTGTGATTCCTAGTGGACTCAGCTAAGTCACTGATCAACTGCCATACTTCATCTGCGGTTTTGTACTTTTTCAAAGAACCATTACTGGCACGTTCCAGTGTAGTCTTATCCTGGGAGTTCATGCCTTGAGTGAAGTAGCTGATCAATACTAGTCTATCAATCATGTGATGGGGACATGCGCCTAGAAGATTGTTGAAGCGCTCCCAATATTCGTAGAGTCTCGGATTTGCCCTGAATAATAATTGAAATCTCCTTCCTCAATCTATCAGTAACTTTAAATGGAAAGTATTTTTCAAAACTTCTCTTCTAAGTGTATCCCAGTTAGTAACGGTCGCTTCAGGCTGAGTGTAGTACCACTCCCTTGCCTTTCCCTCAAGAGAAAACGGGAAAGCAGTTAACAGAATAGAAGTTTCATCTGCACTATGATGCCTAACAGTAGAACAGGCTGTTCAGAAATTCCTAAGGTTCTTGATAGGCTCTTGAACAGGTAAGCCTTGAAACTTGGGCATCAAGTTAATCCGTACGGTCTTTGGTTCAAAATCTGCAGCTATGGTCGGGTGATGCACTTGATACAGCTGCAGTGTAAAATCTGGGGCTCCAGCTTCCTGAAGGATAATTCTCCTAGGTGCTACCATGGTATCTACACGTGAATCAACTGAATCAGTAGTAAAGGAGCTTGTTTCGCTCTCAGATGACGGTTCAGATTCGCCCTCAGATGAGACTGGTGAATCGATAATAATCACTTTACCACCCTCAGAGGCTAACCGACGTCGAGTTCATCTAATATGTGAAAGAGTTCTTTCAATTTTAGGATCAAATGGGACTAAACTCGGATCAGGCAATGAACGCATCATTCAATGAGAAAAACAAATAGCTCATGGTAACAGAAATAAAAATAAAATATGCAAACAAAAATAAAATATATACACTAATTAATAATTTAGCACACTATTGCAACTCCCCAGCAACGGCGCCAAAAATTGGTGGACCGGCAGAAGTTAACCAATTAAGAGATTTTAAATAAGAATATAGCGTTGCACGTATAGCTCTTAACCAGCTAAGATCAGCCTCACCAATTTAAAAAGGGTTGTCACAAATTTTAGAAATAAAAATACTGGGAGTATGAGTCCCAGGTTGTCTCCCAACGAGTTGCAGGAAAGAGTGCTATTTTATTTAACTAGAATTTTTCCAAAGGTTTTGAAAGTTGGATAATAATGAGCAATTGATTAATTATAAATCAGAGCAATAAAAAATATATTAAGAATAATTTTTTGATATTCTAAATAAAAAGGCCTTGACTGGGGGAATGATTAATTGGAAGTTCTATCCTTGTTGGAATCTTCTCAAATGTAGTGTAAAGAGGTTGTTGTTTTCACTTAGTGAACCCTTACTAAATAAAAGAAAGTCAAGTGATTGAGCTAACTCTTACCCGCAAATCCTAGTCCTCTCCCTTGGGAAGGTCTAGCGTTAATAGGTACAGAATTAGCCAACAACGTCCGATTTAACTAGGCACTTGAGCATTCCAACTCAAGTGTCTCCTCTTAATCAACCCCCATGTCAAGTAAAAAATCTACTCCATTGACATGGAATTAATACTCATAAAAATATAAGAAGACATAATTAAACAAAATAAAATAGAGACTTAAAATTAATTAAAAATAAAAGTAACTTTATATACTAATAAACTTAAAATGTAACATACTTATTTGAATAGGGTCAATGATCAACTGAAAAGAGTAAAGGAATAAGGAAACAAACTAAAGTAGTGTCTCCACAGAGGTAATGGCTCTTCAACATCCACAATCAAAAGTAAAAGCATAAACTATCAATGTCACACTAATCTAGATTCAGATCTAAAATTGAAGTAATCCTAATGTGATGAATCTGAATGTGTGTGGATGCGTGTTGAGTCTCAGCATGTTTCCTAGGTTTAGTATGTGTTTCTGGGCCGAAAAATGGGTCAAAATGCGGCCCGAAATCACCCCCAGCGTATTCTGTTATTTCTGCAGATCGCGTAGGTCACGCGTACGCGTCGTCCACGCGTTCGCGTCATTCAGCGATTTTCCTTGTCATGTGTTCGCTTCGTCCACACGTTCACATCAGGCGTGCAGACTTCAATCCACGCGTTCGCGTCGCTGCGATTTCTTCATTTCACACGCTCGCGTGAGCCATGCGCTCGCGTCAGTGTTCGCTGGTCATCTCCTTGGTTTCTTGTGTTCCTTCCATTTTTGAAAGCTTCCTCTCCATTCTCTAAGCCATTCCTGCCCTATGAGGCTTGAAATACTTAACACACGGATCACGGCATCGAATGGTATAAAGGTGAATAAAAATACATAATTAAAAGATCTCTAGGAAACTAGTTTTCAACCATGGACAATTTTTGTGAAGGAATTGTAAATACATGCAAATCATATGAATAAGTAGGTAAAGGCTTGATAAAACCACTCAATTAAACACAATTTAAATCATAAAATAATGGTTTATCAGGGACACCAACCTTAAATTCAAAAATTAAGGAGAATTAAAATAAGCTAATTTCGAAAATTAAAATAAATGAAATTAAATAAAACTAAAGCAAAAGCCTAATCTAAGCAGTCAAACAACTAGTAGTTGTCAATCACAGTCAATCCCCAACAACGCCACCAAAAACTTATTGCAGAATTCAAAGTCCACAAACTAACCGACAAGTGCATCGGGTCGTACCAAGTAATACCTCAGGTGAGTGAGGGTGGATCCCATGAGGATTGATGGACCAAGCAATGATGGTTGAGTGATTCACTTAGTCAGACAAGCATAAAATGGTGTTTGAGAGTTTAATTGCATTAAGTAGTAAATTTAGAGAATTAGAAAGCAAGCAGTAAACGGGTTGTGAAGATTATATAAGAGAACAGTTAAGGTTTCAGAGTTGTTTATTTTCCAGATTTCTATCTCTTACCAACTATTTTAATCATGCAAGATTCAATTCATAGTAAACTATATTTGACTAAACCCTAATTCCTTAGTAATTTAGTCTTCTCTAACCTAATTAACTGCCAATTCCTTGGTCACTTAATTTCAATTAGAGGTTTAAGTCCAATTCTAGTTTATGGACCACAAAAACCCTAATTACCTAAATATAAGAGGATTATATGTCGTATATCCCATTAAATCCAGATAATTAGTGATTTAGGAGAGTTGAGGGAATTTGATCAAGAAGTGGATTGCATCAACAATGATTTTTTGTCAACCTTGATCAACCCCTCAATGATCTTGAGGAACCTTCCACTCTTGAGTTTGAGAGAGAAAGGGAAGAGCTAGAAGAAAGTGGTGAGGAAGAGGTAGATACCCAAGAAGTGGAAGCAATTGTGCAAGAGCTTAATAGGATGACTCCACCCCAAGGACAAATTGAGTGGGTAACAATATCTTCAATGAGCTTCATAGGTCCATATCAATATGATCTCTTGGGGACGGATTATCAACTAAAGGTTCTTTTTGGAGTGTTAAACGATGAAGGAATGGGTGTTGGTTGCAATAGGAATACAAGGTATAAATGGTGCAAGATACAATTAGGAGGATTCCAAGGTTTGAGTGAGTGCTTAAAAGGTGAGTCAAGAGGTTGTTCATCCAATGGTACAAGTGAAAGTCAACAAGAGGATGACAGAGGAACCAAAGTGTGGGATCCGGGCATACAACTCCACAACAATCAATTTTGGATCCCAATTTCTTGCTTGAGATTGCTTGAGAGCTTGATGTACTTCGTTTGAGATCCTGGAGAATTTTTGAAGAGCAAACATGGGTTGCGACTCAATGATGAGTGGAAGCATAAGCCGCCATGACACAAGCTTCACTCAAAAGTCCAACTTAAGGACTTTGAACCAAAGTGCTAGGTGGGAGACACCCTACCATGGTAATATCCTTTCAACTCTTCTTTCATGTAGTTTCTATTTATTGAATTTTGTCTCTTTAATTAGCTTAGTTTGATTGCATTCTAGGATTTAAATTAGTTGCATTTTATATTTGATCATGTGTTGTTTATGAGTGATATGTTTTGGGGTTGAAAACCTTTGATTGATATCGTGGTTGGTGCCTTAGAGGCTTTAAAAATGTTGCAGAAACGAGTTCTGTGCGTGCGCATAGCCTTGTGCATACACACACTTCCCCTGTTTTTCCCCATCGTGCGTGCACACAGAAGTGTGCGTACGCACACCTATTTGAACACACTCTGTTCGCAGCGCTAGCACCCTCTATGCATGCGCAGCCCACCACATTTTCATTCTGTACGTACGCACAACACTCCGTGCATCCACACACATGGACAATATACCCTATTTAAAAAAAAGAGAAAGTGTTCTGTGCGTGCGCACAGCCCTGTGCGCACGCACACGTCTTGACACCCCCTCTTCCAACAGCGTTCGCATGCTCTGTGCGTATGAAAGTCCTCAATTTTTGCTGGTGTGCGTACGCACACATACTTGTGCGTACGCACGAGTCGCTTTTTGGGCAGTAATTTGAAAGTTGCCCTGTTATGCCACTCCTCAACCCCCTTCTTCTCTCCGTCTTTCTTCTGCTACCTCCCTACCCCAGCCGATCCTTTCTTCCGACCACCACCGTCGCCGTCCGATCGCCGCCATCGGCGCCGGAACCACCACCACCACCATCTATCTGTCTCTATTTCTTCTCTTTTCTTCTTCTTCTCTTCTTTCTATTATTTCTTCTTTGTTATTTCTTTTTCTTCTCTCTTTCTTCTCTTCTCCGGCGAAGTTCGATCACCGTGAGCCTCGCAGTGGCTAACATAAGTGCCACTGTTACCTATCCTTTTCTTTTTTATTCTTCATCTTTTCAATTTTCTTGTTTCAATCTTCTTTGTTGTGATTAGTTGCTTGCTTAATTTATATTTTCTTTATTTTATTTTGGTATTCATGCTTAAGTTTTGCCTTGTTGTTTATTGCATTGCAATTGTTCAATTTTAACTAATAGGTTGTTGATGCTTGAATTTTTGCTTGGATTTGGTGAACATGTGCACCGCATACCATGTGTTTGTCATAATGCCTGAATGAACTTTCTTTTTAATTCATATGTTGTCATGACCATATATATTGGACTATACCGTTGTTTAGCATTCTAATAAAAAATTGTGCATTTTTAATGATTATGATGTTATTTGGGATTGAAATTTCAATAATGTACTTGTTTAATGCTTTGAATTGCTAGCACTAAATTGATTTAGAGAGTGACATTTGATCTCTTATTTGGGGCAATTTTTAACAAGTACATATTGAAGCTAGTGAATTGAATGGAATTGCTTGTTCATCATGGTTTTTAAGTAAATATAATCAAACCACAAGGTATTTGCTCATTGTTAATGCTTTGCATTTGTTTGAGTTGACTTGACTTGATTTTTATCAAGACTTGCCACTTTTTGTAGCAAGCACCTTCCCATGTGATTATTGCCTTATTCTTAAGGATGAATAGGTAGTTTCTTTTCATCATTGAATTGGTTATCGCTTGTTGTGTTATTTCATTAATCTCGCGCTTTCACTTGCACAACTTCAATATCCAATAATTCCTACATTCAATTCACTCTTGTTGTAGATGCCTAAGTTTGCTTATATTTAATTGATACCCATTCATTGCTTGCATCTTAGGCCATTTAATTGAGGAACTCATGCTTAAATTTTGACTGTGTGGATGCCTTTTTCACTGACCGTTGTGTGTGTCCCAACCGCGCAGATAATCAAAATACACACATGGATCATCATTTTCATAATTCCACACCACTATACAAAATTCCTCAATTAGATGCTTATTTACTCTCTCCTTTACCCTTTTGTGCTACTCGCCCTATGACGCCGAATTATACTTTATTCATTCTTTTTTAGGATGAGACAAAAATGCAAGGAGCCAGGGAAGGAGGAGGACACTGAGGATGAAGATTCCAAGAATGCATTGGACTTGGCAATTCCACACAACCCAAACCCCTGCATCCACCAACTGAACGTGGAGCTCTTGAGAGACATTATCCCCAGATTGTGTTCGTGCACGGAGGACCGTGCAACGCTTAAGTGTGGGAGAGGATTCCTCATTTTAGGGCATAAACTTTCTTTTCTGAACACTTTGCACTTTATTTTTGTTTTTTTATATTATGTTTCTTGTAGATATTTAGAGTGTTTTTGATTGTTGCATTGCATTTTCTTCTAGTACATATATCTTAGACTATTCATAATTTATATCTATTGCATTTTGCATCTTTTGCATGGTATATATTTTATAGATAGAAGTTGTGATTGGATGTTGTGAATAGTATAGCACCTAGTTCAATTTTGTCCTAATTGTTCATGTTAATTTTTGCTTGTTGAAAATTAGGAATAGAACTAGGGAATTTTGAAAAATTTGCATCTGTCATAATATACATACATATAGGAAATAAGTTTTGGTGAAAAATAACAAATTTTTCAAGAATTTTGTTCAAGGACATTTTATTGAATTGATTGAGAAAATTGTTTTCAAAATTGCTTGAAAGAGTTTTTTATGGAACATGGAACAGTAAAGAACAAATACCTTGTGAGTTTTTGAGCTATATTGAGTGGTTACACATTTTAACCACTAATTTTGTTCATTGTGCGTTATATCGCTTCTATGATTGTAATCTTAGTTTTGCTTGATTCTCTATTTCCAATTATTGATGTTTTGAATTGCATTGAGCATGATTGAGGCCATCTTTGATAAAACCTTACTTTACCCATATTTCCTACCCTTTGCATCTACCATTGTTAACCCCCTTTCAGCTTTATTTACCCCGTTGTTCTTGATATTAGCACATCACAACTTTAAGCGAAAAACCATGACTTACCTTGGATTGTATCCTTGATTAGCTTAGGTTGAAGGAGTGTGTTCTATTTAAGTGTAGGGGAATTTTGGGAAACATTGGTAGTAAATGAAATTGTGCATTTTTGGGTATTTCATTGAAAATTTTGGAAAATGAGAACAATCATGTATTGACTACTAAAACCAAATGCGTTTCATTTAAAAAAATCATCATCATAAAAAAGGGATGAAAGTTATCCCAAAGAAAAGAAAAAATGAATAAGAAATGCATATGTGATTGATAAACCACTATTTTATGGTTTATCTTGTGCTCAATTGAGTGGATTTTATCAACTCTTTACCCACTTATTCATACTATTTGCATGATTTTACATTTGCCTTCCCGATTATGTGCTTTAATTGAAAACATGTTTCTTTGATCTTATATTTGCTTATTATTAATCCTCTATTATTACCATTAGATGCCTTGATATGTGTGTTAAGTGTTTTCAGATATTATAAGGCAGGAATGGCTTGGAGGATGGGAAGAAAGCATGCAAAAGTGGAAGGAATGCAATAAGTTGGAGAAATTGCTAAGCTGTCTAGCCTGACCTCTTCGCACTCAAATAGCTATAACTTTAGCTACAGAGATCCAAATGATGCGGTTCCAGTTGCGTTGGAAAGTTAACGTCCGGGGCTTCGATTTAATATATAATAAGCTATAGTTCCTCTGACACTAGGTGACGCGACCGCGTGATCTATGCGGCCACATCGCAGTGACGGAAATCCAGCATGGCAAAATTCGAAACCAGCGAATTTTGGACTGTTTTTGACCTAGTTTGCGGCCCAGAAAACACAGATTAGAGGCTATAAAGTGGGAGAATACATCCATTCATAGAGAGGCTCCGATAATTCACAATTTTAGGAGTAGATGTAGTTTTTAGAGAGAGAGGTTCTCTCCTCTCTCTTAGGATTAGGATTTAGGATTTCTCTTAGTTTTAGGAGTAGCTCTCAAACCCAGGTTCTTTATTTTTATTTATTTTCTCAATTTAATTTATGAACATCTATGCCAGATTTAATTTCTTTTGTTAATGCAATTCGAGGTATTTTCAAATTTAAGATTGCTTTGCTTATATTGATGCTTTTAATTTAATTTAGATATTTTTCTCCCTTTTGGCTTTGGTTAAATAATTGGTAACACTTGAGTTGTCAAACTCAGGAGTGGTTGAAATTGGCAGATTTCGCTTTAGCTAGGATTGCTCTAACACTAGTCTCTCCACAGGAGTTGACTAGGACTTGAGGATCAAGCTAATTAGTCCACTTGACTTAACTAAGTGGGATTAAAATCCAATTCTCATCACATCTGATAAGGATAACAAGGACAGGATTTCCGGTTCTCATACCTTGCCAAGAGTTTATTTTACAGTTATTTATTTATTTTTATTGCTCGAAAATATACCTGTGTGCATTGCCCAAACTTCCAAAACCCCAATTTACAAACTCATAACCAATAATAAGAACATACCTCCCTGCAATTCCTTGAGAAGACGACCCGAGGTTTAAATACTCGGTTATCAATTTTAAAGGAGTTTGTTACTTGTGACAACCAAAATGTTTGTACGAAGAGATTTTTGTCGGTTTAGAGACTATATCTACAACGCGACTATTTTTATGACATTCTTTACTGGCAAAAATCTCGACGTCAGTGATGTTAATGATAAATCATACATGAGTGTTTGTGAAAAAAGAGATGATGGAAGGTTAGGATTGCATTTTACTTTGATTTGGTTGATATAGGTTGAGTGGGATACTTAAACTAATCAAAGATTCAAACCATTTTAGTCCACTTAGCCATACTTATCCCACCTTGACCCTAACCCCATTACAACCATATGAAGTCCTCATGATAATTGCATTCATGCATCACTTGTTGTTGATTGTTAGATGAAAAGCAATTCCTTGAAAATATGATTAGAGGTGACTTGAGTGATTGAAACCCTAAACACCGAGTTATTAGAGTGCACTGATGAGCGGATAATTTATACGCTTTTTGGCATTATTTTTAGGTAGTTTTTAATATATTTTAGTTACTTTTTATTATATTTTTATTAGTTTTTAAATAAAAATCACATTTCTAGACTTTACTATGAGTTTGTGTATTTTTCTGTGATTTCAGGTATTTTCTGGCTGAAATTGAGGGACCTGAGCAAAAATCTTATTCAGAGGCTGAAAAAGGACTGCAGATGCTGTTGGATTCTGACCTCCCTGCATTCGAAGTGGATTTTCTGGAGCTATTGAAGCCCACTTGGTTCAATCTCAATTGTGTTGGAAAGTAGACATCCTGGGCTTTCCAGCAATATATAATAGTCCATACTTTGCCCGAGATTCGATGGCCCAAACCGGCGTTCCAAGTCAGCATAAAGATTCTAGCATCAAAATGCCAGAATTGGCATAAAAGCTTGAGTTAAATGCCCAAACTGGCACAAAAGCTGGCGTTTAACTGCAAAAAAAGTCTCTACATGTAAAAGCTTCAATGCTCAGCCCAAGCACACACTAAGTGGGCCCGAAAGAAGATTTCTGCATTAACTACTTGATGAATTAATGTGGAAGATTTCTACATACCATAGATTAAGGTGTGGAGCTCTACTGTTCTTCATGAATTAATGCAAAGTACTATTGTTTTTCTATTTAATTCACGCCTACTATTTCTCCAAGATATACTCTCGTACTTAATTCAGTTAAGTCAGAATGAAGGGGTGACCCGTGACAATCACCCAATCTTTGTTACTTCTTTAGCCAAGGTCACGTGCCTGACAACCACAAAGCGATCTACATGATGTTTAACGTAGTCATTGGACGACAGCTGGAGTATATTCTCTTGGGTTTCTAATCTCAGATTAGAACCTTCGTGGTATAGGCTAGAATTATTGGCGGCCATTCCTGAGATCCAAAAAGTCTAAACCTTATCTGTGGTATTCCGAGTAGGATCTGGGAAGGGATGACTGTAACGAGCTTCAAACTCGCGAGTGTTGGGCGTAGTGACAGACACAAAAGGATCAATGGATCCTATTCCAACATGATCGAGAACCGAGAGATGATTTGCCGTGCGGTGACAGCGTATTTGGACCATTTTTACTGAGAGGACGGGAGGTAGCCATTTACAACGGTGAAACCCAACATAAAGCTTGCCATGGAAAGGAGTATGAATGATTGGATGAAGACAATAGGAAAGCAGAAGTTTAGGAGGAACAAAGCATCTTCATACGCTTATCTGAAATTTTCACCAATGAATTACATAAGTATCTCTATCCTATTATATATTTTATTCATCTTTTAATTATCAATTCTTCATAACCATTTGAATCTGCCTGACTAAGATTTACAAGATGACCATAGCTTGCTTCAAGCCGACAATCTCGATGGGATTGACCCTTACTCACGTAAGGTTTATTACTTGGACGACCCAGTGCACTTGCTGGTTAGTTGTAGGAGTTGTGATAAAGAGTTGTGATTACAATTGTGCATACCAAGTTGTTGCGCCATTGATGATCACAATTTCGTTCACCAAGTTTCTGGCGCCATTGCCGGGGATTGTTTGAGTTTGGACAACTGACGGTTCATCTTGTTGCTCAGATTAGGTAATTTTATTTTATGTTTAAGTTTTTTATTTTTTATTTTGAAAAAATAAAGAGAAAAAATTAATATTTCTATTCTGTTCTTCGGAGTTTTTAAGAATGAGTTCTAGAGTTTCATGATGATTTGTTGAAGTCTGGCTGGTTGTGAAGCCATGTCTAAATATTTTGGACCGAGGTTTCAACTTATCACCACAAGAGCTTGTTGATTTCTATCAATCTTGCTGTTGAATGTAATGATCTGCTAAAGCTTGGCTGGCCATTGGCCATGTCTAGTGTTTTGGACCAGAGCTTTCATTGAAAGCTTGGCTGGCTAGTAAGCCATGTCTAATTCCTGGACCGGAGTTTTAGACTAACATTGCATGATTCCTAGAATTCTCATTAAAAATTTTGAATTCCTTACTTTCTCTTTTTCCAATTAATTTTTGAAAAATTACAAAAATTTTAAAATCACAAAAATAAAAAATAATTTGTGTTCCTTGTTTGAGTCTAGTGTCAATTTTTAAGTTTGGTGTCCTGCATGTTTTATTTATTCCCTGCATTTTTCGAATGTATGCATTTTGTTCTTCATTAATCTTCAAGTTGTTCTTGATGATTCCCTTGCTCTGATCTTTAAATTCTCTTGTTTTGTGTGTTTAGTTGTTTCTCATTTGCATTCTCAATTTGTTTGTGTTTCTAATATGAAAATTTCTAAATTTGGTGTCCTGCATGCTTTGTTTATTTGATCTTAGTTTTCCATGATTAGTTTCATTTTGTTGTTTCTCATCATTAAAAATTCAAAAAATTTTCAAAATTATGTCTTTTCAAGTCAATAATACAGAGAATTGAAGATTCAGAACATGCAGTAGAGGAATTACACAGAAAAAGCTGGGCGTTCAAAACGCCCAGTGAGGAAGGAAAACTGGCGTTTAAACTCCAGTCAGGGTACCTGGCTGGGCGTTAAACGCCTGAAAGGGTAGTATTTTGGGCGTTAAACGCCAGAATGGATACCATTCTGGGTGTTTAACGCCAGGATGGCACAAGAGGGAAGATTTTGTTTTTAATTCAAATCTTTTCAAATTTTCATAATTTTTCAAAATCAAATCTTTTTCAAATCATATCTTTTCAATCATATCTCCAAAATCAATTTCTTTCCATTTTCTAATTTTTTTTACTATTTTCGAAAATCCTTGCTAACAATTAGTGATTTGATTCAAAAATTTCTTCTTTGTTAAGAAAGGTTCAATATTTGAATTTTAGAATCATAGCTTTTAAATTTCTTGTTAGCCAAGACATTAATTTTAAAAAAAAATTAAATCTTTTTAATTGTTTGTCAATCATATCTTTTTTAAAAACCATATCTTCTCAATCATATCTTCTCAACCACATCTTTTTCAAAAATGATTTTCAATCATATCTTTTTTATTCCTAATTTCAAAATCGTTTTCAAAATCACTTAACTACTTTCTCAATTTCAGTTTTTGAAAATCATCAATCAATTTTTCAAAATTTTTTTTAATTATTTCAAAATCTTTTTAAATTTAATTTTGAAAATTCTTCCCTTCTTCTCACATCCTTTTATTTAAGGACGAACACTCCTCCACTATTAGCAATTCAGACTCTCTCTTTATAAGTTCGAATTCTCATCTCTACCTTCTCCTTCTATTCTTCTTTTCCTCTAACAGCTCAAGGAATCTCTATACTATGACATAGAGGATTCCATACTTTCTTCTCCTCTCTTTCATATGAGCAAGAGCAAGGAAAAAGGAATTCTTGTTGAAGCTGATCCTGAACCTGAAAGGACCTTGAAGAGAAAGCGAAGAGAAGCTAAAGCACAACTCTCTAGAGAGGACCTAACAGAAATTTTTAAACAAGAAGAAGCTACGGCAGCCGAAAACAACAACAATGCTAACAATGCAAGAAAGGTGCTTGGTGACTTTACTGCACCTACTCCCGACTTCTATGGGAGAAGCATCTCTATCCCTGCCATTGCAGCAAACAACTTTGAGCTTAAGCCTCAATTAGTTTCTCTAATGCAACAGAATTGCAAGTTTCATGGACTTCCATTGGAAGATCCTCATTTGTTCTTAGCTGAATTCTTGCAAATCCGTGATACTGTTGATGAGCGGATAATTTATACGCTTTTTGGCATTTTTTTTAGTATGTTTTTAGTATATTTTAGTTAGTTTTTATTATGTTTTTATTAGTTTTTAAACAAAAATCACTCTTCTGGTGTGTTTTTATTTAGTTTGTGTGTTTTTCTATGATTTCAAGTATTTTCTGGCTGAAATTGAGGGACCTGAGCAAAAATCTGATTCAGAGGCTGAAAAAGGACTGCAGATGCTGTTGGATTCTGACCTCCCTGCACTCAAAGTGGATTTTCTGGAGCTAAAGAAGCCCAATTGGCACACTCTCAATTGCATTGGAAAGTAGACATCCTGGGCTTTCCATCAATATATAATAGTCTATACTTTGCCCAAGATTTGATGGCTCAAACAGGCGTTCCATGTCAGCTCAAGAATTCTGGCGTTTAACTCCAAAACTGGCACAAAAGCTGGAGTTAAACGCCCAAACTGGCACAAAAGCTGGCGTTTAACTCCAAGAAAAGTCTCTACACATGGAAGCTTCAATGCTCAGCCTAAGCACATACCAAGTGGGCCCGGAAGAAGATTTTTCTGCGTTAATTACTCATTTCTGTAACCCTAGGCTACTAGTTTTCTATAAATAGGAACTTTTGCTATTGTATTTTCATCTTTGGACGTTTAGTCCCACCCCTTTGGTCCTTGGTTCGATTCTTGGGTGAAGCTCTTTGGCTATTTTCTTCTCATTTTTCTTCCTTGGGTCATGAGTTCGACTCCTTGAGGTTTCACTCCTTGGATGTTCATCTTGAATTAATTTGGAGAGGTCCCCGATAAAGTTCATTTAATTAACTGAGCTTTATGCCATTTCCTTGCTTTCTTTAGTGCTCAGTTAACTATTTGAACTTAGCTTTGTACCTTGCCTTCTCCTTTCATTCCTTGTGAAGCTCAGTTCATTTTTCCACCTTAGCCTTCCTTCTTCCTCAATGTTGGAACACTTTTGCTTCCCTTGGGGTACGCTTTTTGCTTCCTTTGGAACGTCCCTTAGGCCACGCTTTTCTTATTTTCTTCTTTCTTCACCTACAAGCAATCAAATCAACCAATCAAAGTATCACCAAATTCACAAGGTTTATAAATCATTAAAATTCAATTAAATTCAGCTTAAACCTCATGATTTATCATCAATTACATGGTGGTTGATTGATTCAAAGAAGTCATGCAATTTCATTCCAAATTACTTACTTAGAATGCAAGAAAGTGCATAAATCCTAATAAAAACAAAGAAAAACGCTAGTGAAACTAGGCTAGGATGACTTGTCATCAACAGCTCTGCTGGAGGATCTCTTCATCTGAAGAAGACGCCTGCAGAAGCCCAGGAACTCATTGAGATGGTTACAAATAACCAATTCATGTACACTTCTGAAAGGAATCCTGTGAATAATGGAACAACTCAGAAGAAAGGAGTTCTTGAGATTGATACTCTGAATGCTATATTGGCTCAGAACAAAATATTGACTCAGCAAGTCAATATGATTTATAAGAGTCTGTCCGGAATGCAAGCAGCAACAGGCAGTACCAAAGAAGCTTCATGTGAAGAAGAAGCTTATGATCCTGAGAACCCAGCAATGGAAGAGGTGAATTACATGGGAGAACCCTATGGAAACACCTATAATCCTTCATGGAGAAATCATCCAAATCTCTCATGGAAGGACCAACAGAAGCCTCAACAAGGCTTCAACAACAATAATGGTAGATGAAATAGGTTTAGCAATAGCAAGCCTTTTCCATCATCTTCTCAGCAATAGATAGAGAATTCTAAGCAGAGCCAGTCTGACTTAGCAACCATAGTCACTGATCTAATTAAAACCACTCAAAGTTTCATGATTGAAACAAGGTCCTCCATTAGAAATTTAGAGGCACAAGTGGGTCAGCTGAGTAAGAAAATTACTGAACCCAAGCAATACAGAAGAGAACCCAAAAAGAGAGTGCAAGGCCATCAACATAACCCACACGGCCGAACCTGGAGAGGAAGAAGAGGCAGTGATTTCCACTAAAGAAAACCTCAATGGACGTCCACTGGCCTCCAAAGAGTTCCCTAATGAGGAACCATAGGAATCTGATGCTCAAATAGAGGCCATAGAGATTTCACTGAACTTACTTTTGCCATTCATGAGCTCTGATAAGTATTCTTCCTCTGAAGAGGATGAAGATGTTACTGAAGAGCAAGTTGCTAAGTACCTTGGAGCAATCATAAAGCTAAATTCCAAGTTATTTGGTAATGAGACTTGGGAGGATAAACCCCCCTTGCTCACCAAAGAACTGGATGACTTGACTAGGTAGAGATTACCTCAGAAGAGACAGGATCCTGGAAATTTCTCAATACCTTGTACCATAGACACCATGACCTTTGAGAAGGCTCTGTGTGACCTAGGGTCAAGTATAAACTTCATGCCACTCTCTGTAATGGAGAAGCTAGGGATCCTTGAGGTACAAGCTGCAAGAATCTCACTAGAAATGGCAGACAATTCAAGAAAACAAACTTATGGACTTATAGAGGATGTCTTGGTAAAGGTTGAAGGCCACTACATCCCTGCTGATTTCATAATCCTAGACACTGCGAAGTGCATGGATGAATCCATCATCCTTGGCAGACCCTTTCTAGCCACAGCAAAAGCTGTGATTGATGTTGACAGAGGAGAATTGGTCCTTCAAGTGAATGAGGACTCCTTTATGTTTAAGACTCAAGGTTCTCCTTCTGTAACCATGGAGAGAAAGCATGAAAAGCTTCTCTCAATACAGAGTCAAACAAAACCCCCACATTCAAACTCTAAGTTTGGTGTTGGAAGGCTACAACCAAACTCGAAGTTTGGTGTTGAAAGACCACAACCAAACTCTAAGTTTGGTGTTGAGAGGCTCCAACCCTGCTCTGACTATCTGTGAGGCTCCATGAGAGCTCACTGTCAAGCTATTGACATTAAAGAAGCGCTTCTTGGGAGGCAACCCAATTTTATTTAATCATATCGATTTATTTTCCATTGTTATTTTATGTTTTCTGTAGGTTGATGATCATGTGAAGTCACAAAAACAACTGAAAAAGCAAAAACAGAATGAAAATAGTATTAAAAATAGCACACCCTGGAGGAGAAGCTTACTGCCGTTTAAACGCCAGTAAGGGTAGCAGAATGGGCGTTAAACGCCCAGTCTGGCACCATTCTGGGCGTTTAACGCCAGAAATGGGCACCAGACTGGCGTTTAACGCGAAAAAGGGGCACAGAGCTGGCGTTAAATGCCAGAAATGGGCAGCAACCTGGTGTTTAACGCCAGGATTGGCAAGCAAGGGGCATTTACACGCCAATATGGTACAGGAATGAGAAATCCTTGACACCTCAGGATCTGTGGACCCCACAGGATACCAACCTACCTCATCTCTCTCTCTTCTTCACACCTTCCCATTACACCCTTCTCCAAATACACTTCACCAATCACCTCAATACCTCTTCCCCCAAAACCCTCACTTATCAAATCCTACCCCCTTCTCCATAATTTCTTCACTAATCCACATCCATCCATCATAAAACGTCAGCTACCTCACCATTCAAATTCAAACCACTTTCCTTCCCAAATCCACCCATACATGGCCGAACCCTACCCCTCTCTCCACTTCTATATAAACCCATCTTCACTCATTCATTTTCACACATCATACATACTACTTCTCCCCCTTGGCCGAACCACAAAACCCCCTCCATCTCCTCCATTTTCTTCTTCTACTCTTTTCTTTCTTCTTTTGCTCGAGGACGAGCAAACCTCCTAAGTTTGGTGTGGTAAAAGCTAAAGCTTTTTATTTTTCCATAACCATTTATGGCACCTAAGGCCGGAGAAACCTCTAGAAAGAGGAAAGAGAAGGCAAAAGCTTCTGCCTCCGAGTCATGGGAGATGGAAAGATTCATCTCAAGGGTGCATCAAGACCACTTCTATGAAGTTGTGGCCTGTGGCTAGGGGATGGTTGAAGTTCATCCAATGTTCAATTATTCTCACTAGCAACTGATCTAAAGTTACTATAGACCAGGCTATCATGATCCATAGCATCATGATTGGAGAGGAAGTAGAAGTTCATGAGGTTATATCCCTAGAACTCTACAAGGTGGCGGACAAGTCCTCTACTTTGGCAAGGTTAGCCTTCCCTCATCTCATTTGTCACCTCTGCAATTCAGCTGGAATTGACATAGAGGAAGACATCCTCATTGATGAGGACAAGCCCATCACTAAGAAAAGGATGGAGCAAACAAGAGAGCCCACTCATGGACAAGAGCATGAGGAAATTCCTCATCATGAAATCCCTTAGATGCCTTAAGGGATGCATTTTCCTCCACAAAACTATTGGGAGAAAATCAACACATCCCTAAGAGAATTAAGTTCCAACATGGGACAACTAAGGGAGGAGCACCAAGAGCAATCCATCCTCCTCCATGAAATTAGAGAAGACCAAAGAGTCATGAGGGAGGAGCAACAAAGGCAAGGAAGAGACATTGAGGAGCTCAAGCACTCCATAAGATCTTCAAGAGGAAGAACAAGCCGCCATCACTAAGGTGGACCCGTTCTTTAATTTCCTTGTTCTTATTTTTCTGTTTTTCGAAAATTATGCTTTACGTTTTATTTATATTTGTGTCTTTATTACATGATCATTAGTATCTTAGTGTTTATGCCTTAAAGCTATGAATGTCCTATGAATCTATCACCTTACTTAAATAAAAAATGTTTTTAATTGCAAAAGAACAAGAAGTACATGAATTTTAAATTTTAAAATAGTTTAATTATTTTGATGTGGTGGCAATACTTTTTGTTTTCTGAATGAATGCTTGAACAGTGCATAATTTTGAATTTTTTATTTATGAATGTTAAAATTGTTGGCTCTTGAAAGAATAATGGAAAAGGAGAAATGTTATTAATAATCTGAAAAATCATAAAAATTATTCTTGAAGCAAGAAAAAGCAGTGAATAAAAAGCTTGCAAAAAAAATATATGCAAAAAAAAGGGGCGAAAAAGAAAGAAAAAGAAAAAGCAAGCACAAAAAGCCAATAACCCTGTAAACCAAAAGGCAAGGTTAAAATAAAAAAGGATCCAAGGCTTTGAGCATCAGTGGATAGGAGGGCCCACAGGAATAAAATCCTTGCCTAAGCGGCTAAACCAAGCTGTCCCTAACCATGTGCTTGTGGCGTGAAGGTGTCAAATGAAAAGCTTGAGACTGAGCGGTTAAAGTCGTGGTCCAAAGCAAAAAGAGTGTGCTTAAGAGCTCTGGACACCTCTAAATGGGGACTTTAGCAAAGCTGAGTAACAATTTGAAAAGGTTCACCCAGTTATGTGTCTGTGGCATTTATGTATCCGGTGGTAATACTGGAAAACAAAATGCTTAGGGTCATGGTCAAGATTCATAAAGTAACCATGTTTAAGAATTAACATACTGTACTAGGAGAATCAATAACACTATCTGAATTCTGAGTTCCTATAGATGCCAATCATTCTGAACTTCAATGGATAAAGTGAGATGCCAAAACTGTTCAGAAGCAAAAAACTAATAGCCCCGCTCATCTAATTAAGAATGATCTTCATAGATGTTTTTGGAATTCATTGTATATTCTCTTCTTTTTATCTTATTTGATTTTCAGTTGCTTAGGGACAAGCAACAATTTAAGTTTGGTGTTGTGATGAGCGGATAATTTATACGCTTTTTGGCATTGTTTTTAGGTAGTTTTTAATATATTTTAGTTACTTTTTAATATATTTTTATTAGTTTTTAAATAAAAATCACATTTCTGGACTTTACTATGAGTTTGTGTATTTTTCTGTGATTTCAGATATTTTCTGGCTGAAATTGAGGGACCTGAGCAAAAATCTGATTCAGAGGCTGAAAAAGGACTGCAAATGCTGTTGGATTCTGACCTTCCTGCACTCGAAGTGGATTTTCTGGAGCTACAAAAGCCTAATTGGCACGCTCTCAATTGCGTTGGAAAGTAGACATCTTGGGCTTTCCAGAAATATATAATAGTCCATACTTTGCCCTATATTTGATGGCCTAAACGGGCGTACCAAGTCAGTATAAAAATTCTGGCGTCAAAACGCCAAAACTAGCTTAAAAGCTGGAGTTAAACGCCTAAACTGGCACAAAAGCTGGCGTTTAACTCCAAGAAAAGTCTCTACACGTGAAAGCTTAAATGCTCAGTCCAAGCACACACCAAGTGGGCCCGGAAGAAGATTTCTGCATTAATTACTTGATTATGTAACCCTAGGCTACTAGTTTTCTATAAATAGGACCTTTTGCTATCGTATTTACATCCTGGAATCATACTTTTTCATCTTGGAATACATTTCATCTTTGGGAGGCTGGCCATTCGGCTATGCCTAGACCCTTTTGTTCTTATGTATTTTCAACGGTGGAGTTTCTACACACCATAGATTAAGGTGTGGAGCTCTGCTGTTCTTCATGAATTAATGCAAAGTACTATTATTTTTCTATTCAATTCACGCCAACTTCTTCTCCAAGATATACTCTCGTACTTAATTCAGTTAAGTCAGAATGAAGGGGTGACCCGTGACAATCACCCAATCTTCGTTACTCGCTTAGCCAAGGTCGCGTGCCTGACAACCACAAAGTGATCTACATGATGTTCAACGTAGTCATTGAACGACAGCTGGAGTATATTCTCATGGGTTTCTAATCTCAGATTAGAACCTTCGTGGTATAGGCTACAATTATTGGCGGCCATTTCCTGAGATCTGAAAAGTCTAAACCTTGTCTGTGGTATTCCGAGTAGGATCTGGGAAGGGATGACTGTGACGAGCTTCAAACTCACGAGTGTTGGGCGTAGTGATAGACGCAAAAGGATCAATGGATCCTATTCCAACATGATCGAGAACCGACAGATGATTAGCCGTGCGATGACAGCACATTTGGACCATTTTCACTGAGAGGACGGGAGGTAGCCATTGACAACGGTGAAACCCAACATAAAGCTTGCCATGGAAAGGAGTATGAATGATTGGATGAAGACAATAGGAAAGCAGAAGTTTAGGAGGAACAAAGCATCTTCATACGCTTATCTGAAATTCTCACCAATGAATTACATAAGTATCTCTATCCTATTATATATTTTATTCATCTTTTAATTATCAATTCTTCATAACCATTTGAATCTGCCTGACTGAGATTTACAAGATGACCATAGCTTGCTTCAAGCCGATAATCTCCGTGAGATCGACCCTTACTCACGTAAGGTTTATTACTTGGACGACCCGGTGCACTTGCTGGTTAGGTGTGCAGAGTTGTGATAAAGAGTTGAGATTACAATTATGCGTACCAAGTTGTTGGCGCCATTGATGATCACAATTTCGTGCACCATGCACACACACCTAGTGAGGGTTCAATTACTCGATTCTATGTTTCCATTCCTCTTATCATGTATTCTTGCAAGTTGCTTCATTTTGATGAGTTCGATCAACTCTTTAGATTTTGGTTGCATTGGATTATTTCCTTGCTTTGCCCTATTTAACTATACTTGGTTAGGAATTTGGTTGTTTGTTTTCACCAATTTGATATAGATACTATAGATAGATATACAGGTATAGATAGATATACATAGTTGCATTTAATAAGTTGATTACCCCTTTTTGATCATTCTCCTTATTGGTTTAGCATGAGGACATGCTATTGTTTAAGTGTGGGGGAATTGATGAGTCCATATTTGATGATATATTTTGACTCAATTTGGATGGATTCTAGCACATGAACTCACACTTAAGCACCAAAATAGCATACTTTTGTGTTTTGTCCCCAATTTGGACCTAAATATGAAAACATGCGTTTTTGTGCCTAAATTGAGCAATTTAGTTCCACTTTTATTCCATTTGGTTCCATGACATGTTTGTTGAGTGATTTTAGTTCAATTAGGAAAGAATGGATATCCAAAAGTGGAAGGAGACATGCAGAAGGGAGAACACATGAAGAAAACAAGGAAAATCACACACAGACAAGTGTGCATGCACATAAGCTTGTGTGTGTACGCACAAGAGAGAATTTGCATGTGTGTGTGCACGAGTACCTGTGTGTACACACAGGAGCCAAAAATAGCAAGCTGTGCATACACACACATCTGTGCGTACGCACAGGTCCCTGCACATAGTTGCATTAATGAAACACGTGCTTCGCGATTTTGGGGGCCTTTGGCCCAGTTTTGGAAGGCACAATGCTGAAATTGAAATGCTATATGAAGGGGATATCAACACATATGAAAAAAAAGCTTTCATTAGGTTAGATTAGGTAGAAAATGCATTAGGAGTAGGAGTAAAGTAGATTGCTCTCTTAGCGTTTATCAATTTCTATTGTAGCATTTTATAGCAAGCTTTGATTTTGGATTTTGCTTCTTTAATTGTAAGTACTCTCAATTTCCTTTTTGATTATAGCACTTTTACTTCCATTTCCTTTGGTTCAAGTTACATTGTTCATATTTGCAATTTTGAGTTTCTTGAAGTTTCGATCAATGAATTTTATGTTTCATGCTTTTTTTATGTTTGATTGCTTGTTTATGTTTGGTTTTGTTGATAGTTGGTTATACTTTTACATGTTACCTTGCAATTTTCCATATTTTACTTTTATGCACACAAGGTGTTTGTGAAAATGCCAACCTTAGATTTTGAGTAGATTTTCCTACCTTGGCTTGTGGTTTGAGTTCCAGGGATACTAAAGTCGTAATGTCCGACATTTAGTGGTAATTCTTGGGGAGTTAGTTGACTCTTCTTTCCATTGACGCTAGCCTTTTATCAACTAGTTTGGTAAGTTAGTTAGGACTTATGGATTAAGGTCAATTATTCTTGCTTGACTTACTCCTTGATGGTTGGGGTTGACTAAGCGAGATTAACTCATGATAATTACCATAGTTGTGGTTATGGCAAGGATAGGATTCCCTGGATTCTCATTCCCAAGTCAAGGCTTTTCATACATTTATAGCATTTTCACTAGTTTTGATCTCATCTTCTCTTTAATTGCCATAATAACAATTTTGCTCATCTCTTAGTTCTTTTATTTCTTAAGTTCTTTTAATATTTCGTTCTTTGATTCAATAAAACCCCTTTTAATCCTCTACAACCGAAAAAGAAACACTCTCCAATTGCATCCTAGGGAAGAACGACCCGAGGTTGAATTACTCTTGATCTCGGTTTATAATTGATTTGAAATTAAACTTTGGTAGAGGATTATTTTTTGGTCTAGACTATACTTGCAACGAGAATCTATATTTAGTGAAATTCTAGACTAACAATAGATCTCCTATCATTCCTCACTGGCGTTCAACGCCAGAAAGCCTACCTGGTTAGGCGTTGAACGCCCAGTGAGGGGTTCCTTACTGGCATTCAATGCCAAGAAGCCTGGATGTTTGGGCACTGAATGCCTAGCCAGTGCTCCCTGGATGGTGTTCAATACCAGCTCTGCTCCCAGGATGGGTGTTGCACGCCCAGCGAGGGGTTCCTCACTAGCGTTTAGCGCTAGGCTTGCTGCCAGATTGGGCGTTGAACACCCAGTGAAGGCTTCTTCACTGGCGTTTAATGCCTTCCCATTCTCCTCCTTCACTGGCTTGAGTGTTTATATGATGTCCTGTTTCGCTCATGTAAACTCCTTCTGTGAATGCCCTTTGCTCGTCCAATAGTTATGCCTGTTCTATTTGTCTTCGATGCATCTCATGTATGTGCGCCCCTTGATGTGCTTGGATGTTGATTAGCCTCTGGGTGGATTCTTGTTGCTCGTTTTGCCTTTGTTCCATCCTGTTGAATGTTTCCCCCCATTGTTGTCCTTGACTTAGTTGTTGTTCCATCATTTGCCTTTGCCACTTACCTTGCTGAGTCATCCATCTTGAAAGTGTTTCCTCTTGCTGCCCCATCATCTGTAGTTGAAGCTCTTTCTGTGCTCCTTGGCTTTCCAAATATTGTCTAGACAAGCCATCAATGGCCTCCTGCAATTGGTGCATGTCCAAGGTCTGTTGTGCTTGACCCTCTAAGACTTGTCCTTCCACTACTTGAGGGGCTATTTTCTTCCTTTGCTTCCGCTGAGGCAAAGGGGATGCTACAGCTTTCATCTTTCGTACAGTTATTGGGATGCCTTCCTTTATCCACATGGGGTTCTCATCTTCAAAAACTACCCCAGCTTTCTTGCATATTCGGTAAATAGTGCTGGGGTAACCTAACGTTCCTCTTGAGTCGCTTTTCTCTGCCATTTTTCTAATACCTTCAGCTATGAGTTCATGAAACTTGATTTCTCCTCCCTTCAGTATACAGTGCACCATTGTGGCTCTCTTGACATTCACCTCCGAGTTGTTTGCAGCTGGGAGATTAGACCTTCTTACTAGCTCAAACCACCCCTTGGCTTCAGGAGTGAGATCTGTTCTCTTGATGAACTTTGGGTTATTTCCCGCACCCATTTCCCAGTCAGCTCCTCGTACACAAATATCTTGCAGAATCTGGTCATAATTGGGGTTGTCCAATCTTGAGTGATAGCTTTCTTCTTCAAATTGTATAGACCGTAGCTTCAATGCCCTCATGACACTCATAGGACCAAAGTCCACCATCTTTCCTCTCACAAAGCTCGTGTAAGACTCATCCTTCTTATCATATCGAACCGCATTTGCATAAAATTCTCTTATGAGATTTACATTCACCTTAATAACCGGGTCAGTGAGGAGCTCCCATCTTCTCCTTTCTATCTTCTCTGTGATTTCGGGGCACTCAGTCTTTGTAACTTGAAATCCCAGCTCATAAATGATTTCCTTATCAACCATCCACCCGTATTGTAATGCATGATGCAAGCTTCTAAATCTCCTTTCATCATATGGGTGTTCTTCCATGGGTTCCTTTCCCTTCCTTCTTTTAGAACCCGAAGACGCCATGAATGATAGTTAATATGTGAAGGTGGTAAGGTTGTAGAGACTTTTGATTGTTTAGAGTTTTATGGCAATGAAGAGAGTGAGGGGAGGAATGTTTATAATCGAATAGAGGGTGTCTTGTACCGAAAGGAAGAGTGGTGAAGGGTGTGTGATGACAATGAAGGGTGGTACGGACAAGGGTCGTTTATATAGAGAAGTTGTGAGAGAATGGAGGGTGTAGATTGATGAAGTGGTCACTTGATGGATGGTTGGGGTTATGCATGGCTAGAAGACAAGGATCATCACTTTATGATGGGGATTGCTCAGTCTTCTAGGGGTGCCATTTTTTCAATGTTGCATGGCAACATTTTCCGATGTATTCCCTTTTTAGAACAAGTGTGTAGCCCCTCCTTTTGTGGTGTCCGAACCTTCTTTGTTTGGTTGTCCAATCTATCCCTTTTAATGCCCCTTTTCTTTTCCTATAAAGACAAACTAAGAAAAGTAAGAAAAGATATTAAAATGACCATATGAACTTTACGGCTAATATTAATAAAAGGGAAGAAAGGATTTGATTATTTATTTATGAATTCCAACTAACTAACTAACTTTTGGTGGGTCCTTATATGCATCTTGGTGGCACCATAGGGTGACACCAAACTTAGTTTGAAGCAATGTGATGAAAAGTTTTGTTCAAAGCTCCCAAGACCAGCATGCATCTTGGTTTGCTTTGAACACCAAACTTGTTCTTCACTATATACTGCATGATAAAGATTTCACCAAGTGTTTGTCAAGTTTGGGTTGAAATTCATAAACATTGGTTTATTCATTATTTTAAAAACATATAAAACATGGGTTGCCTCCCATGAAGCGCTTCTATAGCGTCACTAGCTTGACGTTTTTCCTTCATCAGGGTCGTTGGTAGTGCTTAAAGTCCTCCCCTCTTGCTGTGGACTTATATCCATTGGTTGGATCAATGATCTCCACATGTTCCAGGGAAAGAACTCTGTTGATAGTGAAGACCTTAGGTAACTGAGATGGTACAGTAGGGAGATTATGGGGAATATCTGGGAAGTAAGGTGAGACAACTCTATCCCCTGGAGAGAAGTCTTCCGTAGGGATCTTCTTGTTCCTCCATCTCCTTGGTACCTTCTTTGTTTCTTTTGAGGTTGCCTTCCCCTTGGTGACCTCTTTTTTCCAAGGAGTTGTGATGCTGTCTTCACCTGCCTCTAGAGGTTTAGGTTCCTCTAACTTTTCCTTGAGCTGTGGCAATTGCTGTTTTCCTTGTTTATCTATTAAGGGGATCTCAGAATGAACTGGCTGTGCTTCAGTGCTTGTTTCCTCCTTCAGTGTCTCATTATCATTTGTGCTTAGTTCCTTGTCCTCTTGATCTGTTTCTTGTGAGAGTTTGAACACATTGAAGCTGAGTCGTTCATCATGGATTCTCAATATTAGCTCCCTTTTCTCTACATTGATAAGTGCTCTGGCCGTAGCTAGGAATGGTCTTCCCAATATGATTGGATGAGTGTGACTCTCTTCCATGTCCTGGATGACAAAGTCTGTTGGGAGAAAGTATTTTCCAACCTTTAGCAACACATTTTCCACCACTACTATTGCTTGCTTTTGAGTTTTGTCAGCCAGTCTGATGATTACATCTGTGGGTATTATCTCATTGATATGCAGCCTCTTTGCCAGGGATAAGGGCAGTAAGTTGATGCTGGCCCCCAAATCACATAGTGCTTTATCGAACATAGTTTCACCTATGGTACAAGGGATGTGAAAACTCCCTAGGTCTCTTCTTTTTGTAGGCAACTCAGGTTGAATAAGGGCATTACATTCCTTGTTCATCACTATAGTCTGGCCTTCTTTGAGTGAGCTTTTCCTGGGAAGAAGTTCCTTCATATACTTGATGAATGCAGGCATTTGTTAAATTGCCTTGATGAATGGTATGTTCACATGCAGAGATGCAAACAAGCCTAGGAACCTTGAGTATATTCTTTTTCCCACAACACCATTGAGCAGTTGAGGGAAGGGTGCATAGAGCTTCAGCAGCTCTTGTTGTGATATTTCTGGTTCTTGGCGATCTCTATCCTCCTCCTTTGTTGAGTTGTCTTCAGGTTATTTGCAAAGTTTGCCTTGCTTGTCTTCAGTCTCTTGATCACTCGCAGTAACCATTTTGCAATCTTCCCATCTTACTTTCTTTGCTTCTCCTTTGGGGTTTTTCTCCGTGTCACTTGGGAAGCTATCAGTAGGTTTGGGAATTTTCTCAGCTAAATATCCCACCTGGAATTCCAACTTCCTGATGGTCTCTCCCTGGTTCTTAATATTGGCTCGCACCACCTCTTTGAACACCTTATTTTCTTGAATCTCTTGGCATATTCCTTCAAGTAAGGCATCAATCTTAGAGTGCTTGTCATCAATTGATGAGTGATTCGGAGCAGATGTGCTGTTTTGGTTTTGATAGGTGTGTGAAGAAGTGTTGTTGTGAGGGTGATGAGATGTCCTCTGTGTAAATTACTGGTGAGATGCATTGTTGTTGGAGTTGTAACGTCTCTGGTCTTGGTTTTGATCTTGCTCACTTCTCCACCCAAAGTTTGGGTGGTTTCTCCATCCAGGGTTGTAGGTCTTGAAGTATGGATCATAGTTTTTCCTTGGTGAATTCCCAATGTAGTTGGCCTGCTCCTGACTCCCCTCTGCTTCTTCATTCACTCCTTCTTGTGTTGTTGATGAAGTGGAGATTGCTGCTACTTGGTTCATCTCCATCTTCTTGGTGAGGTCAGCCAGCTGCTGGGTAATGAGCTTGTTTTGGGCCAACAGAGCATCTACATTGTTTAGCTCCATTACTCCTCTTGTGTTCCCTCTTTCGAAAGCATAGAAGTAGTCGTTCTCTGCTACTGTTTCAATAACATCTATGGCTTCCTCAATAGTCTTCTTCTTGTTCAAAGATCCTCCGGATGAATGGTCTACGGCCTTCTTTGACTCATAAGAGAGTCCTTCATAGAAAATGTGCAGCTGCACCCATTCGTTGAACATGTCAGGTGGACACCTCCTTGTTAAGTCCTTGAACCTCTCCCATGCTTCATATAGAGTCTCACCATCTTGTTGCCTGAAAGTTTGAACCTCAGCTCTCAGCCTATTGATTCGTTGAGGAGGGTAAAATCTTGCTAAAAATTTGTCCACCACGTCTTCCCAAGTTGCCAAGCTTTCCCTTGGGAAGGATTCCAGCCACTTGGCTGCTTTATCCCTAAGTGAGAATGGAAATAGGAACAGTCTATAGGCGTCAGGGTGAACACCATTAGACTTCACTGTGTCACATATTCTCAGGAAGGTGGTCAAATGTTGATTGGGGTCTTCTTGAACACCTCCTCCAAACGAACAGTTGTTCTGAACAAGGGTGATGAGCTGTGGTTTAAGTTCAAAGTTGTTGGCATGGATTGTTGGCTTTTGGATACTACTTCCACAATTGCCTGGGTTTGGATTAATGTAAGAGCCCAAAACTCTTCTATCCTCCCCAGCATGATTTGCTCTACCTCCTCCCCCATGGTTGTGATCCTCTTCTTCATGATGGTTTTCCATGTTGTCTTCCATGTTTGTTTCAAAGAATTCCTCTTCTTCCTCAGCACCAACCACTTTCTTTCCTCTTGCCTCCCTCCTTAATCTAAGGAAGGTCCTCTCAGGTTCAGAATCGAAGGAAGTTGAAGCCCCGCTTCTTCTCCCTGTCATACAACCATCAAGTGCAAGCAAGAAAAGATAGGTGCAGAAATATTTGTGTCAGAATTAATGTTAGTTGTGGGTGATGCAATATATCAAACAGTTAGTGGGTTAGCAAACAGAATTGAAAATAACAAAGAAAAACAAAAGAGTAGAGGGGGAAGGGAAGAAGTTTAACTAAAACAAAAAGTAAATCACTCAAACAGAAAATGAAATTCACAAAATAAAAATGCTCAATCTAGTGATCTTCTAATTTAATCATTGTTGATGCACAATCAATCCCCGGCAACGGCGCCATAAACATGATGCGGGTAAAACTTGTCTCTCAACAAATTTCCCTTCGGCAAGTGTACCGAATTTGTCGTGAAGTAAAAACTCAGAATAGAGTGAGGTCAAATCCCACAGGGATTGATTGATCAAGCAACTTTAATTCGAAGAATGTTCTAGTTGAGCGAATCCAGAATTTGGGTTGAGAGTTGCAGAAAATAAAATGGCGAGAATGTAAATAACAGAAAAGTAAATGCTAGAATTAAAGGACTGGAAGTAAATGACTGAAAATAAATTGCAGAATTGTAAATGGGAATGGGGGATTTGCTCATAAAAGTAAATGGCAAAAATTAAAGAGAATGGGTAAGATCAGAGATGGGGAGTTCATTCGGCTTAGGAGATGTTGCAATTCTCCGGATCAAGTTCATTTTCATCTCTTCCTCAATCAATGCACTCATTGATCTCCTTGGCAATCTTAAGTGATTGAATTACAATTTCTCGCAATTCAATCTCTCAAATCTTGATCAATAGCCAATTCCTTGGTCAATTGCTCATGAGAAGAGATGAAGTATGGTCACTGATTATACCACATGCATTTCCCAAATCAAGTATTGAGAGGGTTATAGTCACATACCCATCCAAACCCAATTTGCTCCAGCATGAGAAAGTATTTCTAGCTTGATCTCTTCATTCCTCTTTCAAGGTTCAAAAGAGATCCAAGTTTGAATAGCTTCTCTTCCAAGATAACTACTCAACGGGATGAAGATCGAAAGCTTTCAAGTAAAATCAAGAGAAAAGATAGAAGAAGAATAATGAAAATTAGTATTGATCCATCAAATTACAACAGAGCTCCCTAACCCAATGAAAGGGTTTAGTTGTTCATAGCTCTTGAAAATGAAAACAAAGAAGGAGAATACACCATAAAACTAGAAAATGCAGAGAAGATAAAATACAGAGAGTAGTTCACTTTTTCCAGCCTCCAGTACTCCTTAACAATTCAAAGCTACTCCTATATATACTACTCTTCTCAGCTTCTAGTTTGCTCTTCAAGTCTTGGGCCTTTGGATCTTGAGTTTGAAGCAGTTCTTTTCTTCATTTGGGCTTGGCTTTACTTGCAGAGAGAAAGTGCTAAGTGAGCAGAGACTTTAGCTCAGGGCGTTAGGGGTGTTAACATTTAGTGAAAGTATAAGTTTGAGAACGTTAGTGACACTTAACATTTTCACTAACGTTCCAATGTACCCCTTTGCCTCACGTTAGAGCCCACGTTAACTAGGTTAACGTGGCTTCTAACGTGGCTTTGCCAACCTTCGAGAACGTTAGTGACACTCAACATTGTCACTAACGTTCCAGTGTGCCCCTTTGTGCTTCACGTTAAAGCCCACGTTAACTAGGTTAACGTGACTTCTAACGTGGCTTTGCCAAACTTTGAGAACGTTAGTGACACTCAACATTGTCACTAACGTTCCAATGTGCCCCTAGATCTCACGTTAGAGTCCACGTTAACTAGGTTAACGTGGCTTCTAACGTGGCCATTCTTAGCCATCCCAACGTTAGTGACAATGTTGATTGTCACTAACGTTGGCTCATCATTCATTCCTCATCGTTAGCTTCCACGTTAACTAAGTTAACGTGGCTCCTTGGGGGTTTGTGTGGTTGCTTCCAACGTTAGTGACAATGTTGAGTGTCACTAACGTTGTCGACAACTCTCACTTCTTACGTTAGCTCCCACGTTAACCAAGTTAACGTGGGAGTTAACGTGGTGTGTTGCATCCTTAGGCCAACGTTAGTGACAATGTTGAATGTCACTAACGTTGGCTTTTCTTCCCCCTTTAACGTTAGAGGCCACGTTAACTAGGTTAACGTGGTCTCTAACATGGCCACTCATGAGTGTTTGCCAACGTTAGAGACAATGTTAAGTGTCACTATCGTTGGCTCAACTTCCCTTCTCCACGTTAGAGTGCACGTTAACTTAGTTAACGTGACTCTTAACGTGGGCAATGATGGCTTTGAGAGTGTTATTGGCAATCACTTTTCTCATTAACCTTGCAAGTTACCTCCCTTTCCTTGCTTCCTTTGGTCCTGAAATCAAGCAACAGAGTGCATCAAAGTTCTAGTCCAAGTCATGGGTAATGCAGCATACAATTTGTCACTAAATTCATGCAAAATCCTCATGAAATAATGTAAAATGCACAATGTATGCTTGAAGCAAGGTGTAGGTGAATATCTACCCAAAACTAGCTTATTTCCTAAAGAAATGTATGAAACTACCCTAAAAACAGTAAAGAAAAGGTCAGTGAAACTGGCCAAGATGCCCTGGCATCAAAATCTCAGGGATCCTCTTGCTCGGTTTACCAACTTGCACCTCTAAGTTTCTAATGGAGGACCTTGTTTCATTAATGAAACTATGAATGGTCTTAGAGAGACTGGAAACCAGAGTCACTAAGTCAGAAAGGCTCTGCTTAGAGGTTTCCATGTTCTCTTTGGAAAATGGGAATGGTGGTCTGCTATTGAACCTATTCAGGTTCCTACCACCTTGATTGTTGAAACCTTGCTGAGGCTTCTATTGATCTTTCCATGAAAGATTGAGATGGTTCCTCCATGAAGGGTTGTAAGTGTTCTCATTGGGTTCACCTCCTCCATGGTGGGTTGATTAGTATCATAAGCTTTTTCTTCAGGAGAAGCTTCTTGGGCATTGCCAGCTACAGTTTGCATCCATGTTAAATGTTGAGAGATCATGTTGACCTGTTGGGTCAAGATCTTATTCTGAGCCAAGATAGCATTCAGAGTCTCAACATCATGAACTCTTTTCTTTTGAGAGATTCCATGGTTTACAGGATTTCTTTCAGAAGTGTACATGAACTGGTTGTTAGCAATCATTTCAATGAGTTTTCTGGCTTCTGCAGGTGTTTTCTTCAAGTGGAGAGATCTACCTGCAGAGCTGTCCAATGAAATTTTGGATAATTCAGATAGACCATCATAGAACACGCCTATGATGGACCATTCTGAGAGCATATCAGGAGGACATCTCCTGATCAGTTGCTTGTATCTTTCCCAAGCTTCATAGAGGGATTCACCTTCTCTTTGTCTGAAGGTTTGAACTTCCACTCTAATCTTGCTCATCCTTTGAGGAGGAAAAAACTTAGCCAGAAAAGCATTAACCAGCTTTTCCTAAGAGTCAAGACTCTCTCTTGGTTGGGCATCCAACCATAGCTTAGCTCTGTCTCTTACTACAAAGGGAAAGAGCATCAGCTTATAGACTTCAGGATTAACTCCATTAGTCTTTACAGTATCACAGATCTGTAAGAACACAGCTAACAACTGATGTGGATCTTCCATTGAAAGTCCATGGAATTTGTAATTCTGTTGCAAAAGAGAGACTAACTGAGGATTTAGCTCAAAATTGTTACCTCCAATGGCAGGTACAGAGATACTTCTGCCATAAAAGTCAGAGGTAGGCATGGTGAAGTCACCAAGGACCTTCTTAGGCTCCTCCTAAGGTTTGGTCGTATCCTCTGTCTCTTGTTCAAAACTTTCTGAAAGGTCTCTTCCGGAGTGTTGTGATTTAGCTTTTTGTAAATGCTTCTGCAGAGTCTTCTCAGGTTCAGGATTAGGATTCAAGAGGGGTTCTTTATCCCTGTTCCTGGTTATAAATAAGAAGAAAAGAAAAAGAAGAAAAAGAAGAAAACTTTATCTGCCAATAGACAGAAGCTCCTTCTTAAAGTTCGATGTGAAGAAAGAAGAAGACAGGAAAGAAATAAAAGAAGTAGAAGAAGAATACTTTAAAAATAGGGGATAGAAGTAATTAAGTGATAGAAGATGAAAGTTGAGAAGGAAAAATAGAGTGGGGGAGTAGAGTTGAATAATATAGATGTGAGAAGAAGAGCAGTATAAATCGAAAGAGTAAATAAGAGTTAAAATATTTAATTTTTATTTATTTATTTAATTAATTAATTTTTGAAAATTAAGGTTCATAATTTAAAAAGATTTTAGAATTTGAATGTTGAATTTTCAAAAATAGAGGAGAGAGAAGGAGAGGGAAATTTCAAAAATGAAGAGAGATGAGAGTTAGTTATGTAGTTTTGAAAAATAAGAGAGAGAAGAAGAAGGAGTGTTTTTGAAAATTTATGAAGAGAAGAGTTAGTTAGGAAGTTTTGAAATAGAAGAGAGAGAAGATAAAATATTAATTAAGAAAAAGATTTAAAATTAAAATAAGATAGAAGATAAGAAAAGATTTAAATTTAAAATAAGATCAGAAGTAAGATAAGAAAAGATAAGTGATGCCAGGGCATTTTGGCCAGTTTCACTGAACTTTTCTCTACTGTTTTAGGGTAGTTTCATGCATTTTCTTAGTAAATAAGCAAGTGTTAGGTAGATGTACACTTACACCTTGATTCAAGCAAACATTGTGAACTTTGCATGATTTCATGAGAGTTTTGCATGAATTGAAATGATAAAATGGATGATGTATGATCTCATGAATAAGAACCAAGCTTTGATGCACTTTATTTGCTTGATTTCAGGACAAAGGAAGCAAGGAAGAGCCACGTTAGTAGCAACGTTAGTTTAATTAACGTGACCACTAACGTGGAATGGGATTAAGTTTGCAGCGTTAATGAAAAAAGTGATCACCAATAACGCCTTCAAAAGCCATCATAGCCCACGTTAGTTGCCACATTAATTACATGAACGTGGGAGCTAACGTGGAGGAAAATGGGAGCTCCAACATTAGTGGTAAAGTGAATACCACTAACGTTCCAAAAGGGCACAATTGGCCATGTTAAGAGTCACGTTAATTACATTAACGTGAACTCTAACGTGGGAGGAGCAAGGAATCGCCAACGTTAATGACACTCACCTTTGTCACCAACGTTGGACTAAGCCAATATTGCCCACGTTAGTGGTCACGTTAAGACCACTAACGTGAAGGGTAACGTGGAGCAAGGAATGATAGGCCAACGTTAGTGACTCTCACCTTTGTCACTAACGTTGGAGATAGCAATCACCACCACGTTAGTGGTCACGTTAATGCAATTAACGTGAGGCAATAACGTGGGAAGAAGGGGCGTTTGAAGCGTTAGAGACAAAGGTAAGTGTCACTAATGCTCTCGAAGCTTTGGCATACCCACGTTAAGGGCCACGTTAGTTACACTAGCGTGGATCACTAACGTGGGGAAAAGTAGCAAGGAGCAACGTTATTGGAAAAGGTGAATGCCCATAACGTTTGCGAAGGACCAAGAGCCAACGTTAGTGGTCACGTTAATGCCACTAACATTGAAGTTAACGTACGTCAATTATGTTTGGAGCGTTAGTGAAAAAGGTTATCGTCACTAACATTTTCGAACCCAAATTTACACTTAACGTTAACGCCACTAACGTCCTAACTAACTTGCTACCATGCCTGACTCACTTTCTCTCTGCAAGCAAAGCTAAGCCCACTGAAGACTGTAACTACTTCAACTAAAGATCAAAGGCCCATATCCAAGACATGAAGAGCCAACTAGAAGATCAGAAGAGTAGTATATATAGGAGTAGTTTTGAACTAGATAGAGAGCTTGCCATTTTGGAGAACTACACTCTGTATATTTTACTTTCTCTGCAACTTCTAGTTTTATTTTCAGAATGTACTTTTCATTTTTGCTTTCCATTTCCAGAGCTATGAACAACTAAACCCCTTTTCATTAGGTTAGGGAGCTCTGTTGTAATTTGATGGATCAATAATAGTTTTCATTATTCTTTTTCTTTCTTTTCTCTTGATTTTACTAGAAAGCTTTTGTTCGTCATCCAATTGGTTAGCTATCTTGGAAGAGAAGCTTTCCATAATTGGATCTCCTCGGAACCTTGGAAGAGGAATGAGGAGATCATGCTAGAAATGCTTTCTCATGCTGGACTAAATTGGGGTTTGGATGCATATAGTGACATATAATCCTACCAACACGTTGATTTGGGAATGCATGTGGTATAATCAGTGACTAAACTTCATATCTTCCCATGAGCAATTAAATCAAGGAATTGGGCAATTGTTCAAGCTTAGAGAGATTGGGTTGCCAAGGAATTGGGATCTAATCACTTAAGATTGCCAAGGAGATCAATGAATGCATTGATTGAGGAAGAGATGAGAATGAACTTGATCCAGAGAATACAACATATCCTGAGCCCAATGAATCCCCCATTTCTGATCTTACCCGTTCTCTTTATTTTCTGTCATTTAATTTTATGCTCATCTTCCCAAATCCGTATTTAAGATTCTGCAATTTACTTTCTGTCATTTACATTCTGCCATTTATTTGCAGTATTTGCACTTTCTGTTATTTACGTTCCCGCCATTTAATTTCCTGCAATTCCTCAACTCAATTTCTGCTTAGATCAACTAGAACATTCCTCTAATTAAAGTTGCTTAACCAATCAATCCCTGTGGGATTTGACCTCACTCTATTGTGAGTTTTTACTTGACGACAATTCGGTATACTTGCCGAAGGGAAATTTGTTGAGAGACAAGTTTCCGTGCATCAAGTTTATCGCGCCGTTGCCGGGATTGATTTTGTATCGACAATGATTAAGTTAGAGGATAATTAGATTGAGCATTTTTCTTTTGTTTTGTTTTAATTCCATTTGAGTGATTTACTTTCAGTTTTACTTGTTTTCTTTCCTTTATCCCTTACCTGTTTGTTGTGTTTTCGTCATTGTTTACAAGTCAGTTAACCAACCCACTAACTGTATGATATATTGCATCACTCACACTAACAGCATTCCTAACAAGAATAATTTCTCCCTTTAATTTCTCTCTTGCTTTTTGCCTTGTTGGTTGTATGAAAGATAGAAGAAGCGGGGCTTCAACTTCCTTTGATTCTAAACCCGAGAGGACCTTCCTTAGATTAAGGAGGGAAGCAAGAGAAAAGAGAGTCGTTGGTGCTGAGGAAGAGGAAGAGTATTTTGAAACAACTATGGAGGAGAATATGGAGAACCACCATGAAGAAGAGGCTCATAACCATGCCAGAGAAGGAACAGTAAATCATGCTAGGCAAGAGAGAAGAGTTCTAGGCTCTTATATCAATCCAAACCCAGTAAACTGTGGAAGTAGCATCCAAAAGCCAACCATACATGCTAATAACTTTGAACTAAAACCCCAGCTCATCACCCTGGTCCAGAACAACTTTGCTTTCGGAGGAAGTGCCCAAGAAGATCCTAATCAACATCTCACCACCTTCCTAAGGATATGTGATACTATGAAGTCTAATGGTGTTCATCCTGACACCTATAGGCTGCTTCTATTTCCCTTTTCACTCAAGGATAAGGCATCCAAATGGCTGGAATCCTTCCCGAAGGAGAGTTTAACAACCTGGGAAGATATGGTAAACAAATTCTTGGTGAGATTCTACCCTCCTCAAAGAATTAACAGGTTGAGAGCTGAGGTACAAACCTTCAGGAAACAAGATGGTGAAACTCTCTATGAAGCATGGGAGAGGTTTAAGGACTTGACAAGAAGGTGCCTGCCAGATATAATGAATGGGTGCAGTTACACATTTTCTATGAGGGTCTACCTTATGAATCAAAGAAGGTAGTGGACCACTCATCCGGGGGATCTCTGAACAAGAAGAAGACCATTGAAGAAGCCATAGATGTCATCGAGACTGTAGCTGAGAATGACTACTTTTACACTTCTGAAAGGGGCAACACTCGAGGAGTGATGGAGCTGAACAACATGGACGCACTGCTGGCTCAAAATAAGATGATCACCAAGCAGCTGACTGACCTTTCCAAGAAGATGGAAAGGAACCAAGTGGCAGCAGTCCCCACATCATCAGCAGCTCAAGAGGGAGCAAACATAGAGGAAGAGGGTGACCAGGAACAAGCCAACTACATTGGAAACTCACCTAGGCAGACCCATGATCCATACTCCAAGACTTATAATCCTGGTTGGAGGAACCACCCAAACTTTGGGTGGGGAAATCAACAAGATCAAGGCCAAGATCAGAGACGTCACAACCCCAACAACAATGCAACTCACCAACATTCCACACAGAGATCATATCAGCACCCACCTAACAATACCTCTCAATATCCATACCAAAACCAAAATGGCCAGTCTCACCACTCCTACCTCAACTCACCATCACCATCCGAAGATAGACTCTCAAGGATTGAGACTCTACTTGAATGTATATGCAAAGAAGTTCAAGACAGTAAAATGTTCCAATAGGAAGTGCGATCCAATATGCAGAATCAAGATGCTCCCATCAAAAAACTTGAAACACAAATTGGCTACCTATTTAAGCAAGTTCCCAGCCATAACCTTTGCAGCAACACTGATTCAAACCCAAGGGAGGAGTGTCAGGCTATCACCCTCAGAAGTGGGAGGGGATTGAAGGAGACCTCCAAGAAACCACAAGAGAAGGACTCAAATGAAATGGAAAAGGAACAAGATGAAGTTCAAGTTCCCACTTCCAATTCACATCAAGAAGGAAAAGTGCTGAAGCCATACGTTCCAAAAGTCCCATACCCTCAACAATTGAAGAAGAAGGGGGATGACAGCCAATTCTCAAGATTTTTAGAAATCTTCAAGAAACTACAGATTAACATACCCTTTGCTAAAGCAATAGAGCAAATGCCGCTCTATGCCAAGTTCTTGAAGGAATTGATGACCAAGAAGAGAAGCTGGAAGAACAACGAGACTGTGATACTAACCGAAGAATGTAGTGCCATCATTCAGCATAAACTACCCCAGAAATTGAAGCATCCTGGGAGCTCCAGATTCCTTGTATTATAGGATAAATCACAGTGGAAAAGGCTCTATGTGATTTAGGAGCCAGCATAAATCTGATGTCCGTATCAATGATGAGAAAAATGAGGATTGAGGAGGCCAAGCTAACAAAAATGGCCCTACAACTGGCAGACCGATCATTCAAGTTTCCTCACGGTATAGTAGAAGACTTGTTGGTGAAGGTAGGAGACTTTATCTTCCCAGCAGACTTTGTAGTGTTGGATATGAAGGAAGGAGCCAAGGCTTCTATCATCCTGGGAAGACCATTCTTAGCCACTGCTGGAGCTATCATTGATGTCTAAAAAGGTGAATTTACCCTGAGACTACACAATGAGAAGATGATATTCAATGTGTTCAAGGCCATGAGTTACCCATAAGAACCATTGGGAGAATGTATAAGGTTGGATTCACTGGAAGATGCAGTACAAGAGACTTTTGAAGAAGAAGAACTTGAGGGATTAACAGAAGAAGAGGAATCAGCATCAAGTGAAGAGGTTGCAACAGCTGAGGTTCATGTTCAGGGCACATTAGAGGAGGAGAATGAAAGAAAAGAAGCACCCAAATTTGAACTCAAAGCACTGCTGTCCACTCTCAAATATGCATATTTAGGAGTGAATGAAAGTTACCCAGTGATCATAAATTCAGCCCTCAGCCAAGAACAAGAGGAGGAACTACTCCAAGTATTACAAAAGCATAAGGATGCCATTGGATGGACCCTTGCTGACCTGAAGGGAATTAGTTTGGCCATATGTATGCATAAGATACTGTTAGAAGATGATGCTAAACCCTCCATCCAACCCCAATGGAGGCTAAATCCAGTCATGAAAGAAGTGGTACGGAAGGAAATCATGAAGCTGTGGCAAGGAGGGGTAATCTACCCAATTTCGGATAGCCCATGGGTCAGCCCCGTCTAAGTGGTCCCCAAGAAAGGAAGAATCACTGTAGTACCCAATGAGAGGAACGAACTCATCCCTACAAGAACGGTCACAGGATGGAGGATGTGCATTGACTACAGAAAACTCAATGAAGCTACAAGAAAAGATCACTTCCCACTCCCCTTCATGGATCAGATGCTGGAAAGACTCGTAGGACACGCATATTACTGTTTTCTAGATGGTTACTCAGGATATAATCAAATAGTGGTTGATCCGAGAGACCAAGAAAAAATATTTTTGCATATAGGCGCATGCCATTTGGGATATGTAATGCTCCTGCAACGTTTCAACGCTGCATGCTTTCTATCTTCTCAGATATGATAGAGAAATTCATTGAAATCTTTATGGATGACTTTTCAGTATTCAGGGATTCCTTTCCTAATTGCCTAAATCACCTTGCCTTTGTATTAAAAAGATGTCAAGAGACCAATCTGGTCTTGAATTGGGAAAAATGCCACTTTATGGTGACAGTAGGAATAGTCCTTGGCCATAAGGTTTCTAACCAAGGCATTGAGGTAGACAGAGCTAAGGTGGAACTCATTAAAAAATTACCCCCACCAAGTGATGTCAAGGCAATTAGGAGCTTTTTAGGGCATGTTGGCTTTTACAGAAGGTTTATTAAAGATTTTTCAAAGGTAGCCAAGCCCTTAAGCAATCTCCTTGTATCTGATACACCATTTGTCTTTGATGAAAAGTGCATGCTAGCATTCGAAAACTTGAAAAAGAGGCTGTCCTCCGCCCCTATCATTTCCCCACCTGATTGGAACTTACCATTTGAACTATGTGCGATGCATCTAATTTTGTAGTTGGGGCAGTGTTAGGACAGAGGAAAGATAATTTGGTCCATGTGATATACTATGCCAGTAAAGTCCTCAATGACACTCAAAGAAACTATACCACTACTGAAAAGGAGTTGCTGGCAATATTTTTTGCATTTGACAAGTTTAGATCATACCTCATTGGTGCCAAAGTGATTGTTTTCATAGATCACACAGCACTTAAATATTTGTTTGCCAAGCAGGAATCAAAACCAAGACTGATAAGATAGATCTTGTTGTTGCAGGAATTCAATATTGAGATTAGAGACAAGAAAGGAGTGGAGAACAAGGTAGCCGATCACCTATCCAGAATCCCTCATGACAAAGGTGGAACACATGATGCAAGTGTAAATGAGTTCTTCCCAGATGAGCAGTTAATGACGGTTCACAAAGCACCCTGGTTTGCAGACATTGCCAATTTCAAGGCAACTGGGCTTTGCCTCCAGAGATCAACAAACATCAAAAAAAAAAACAACTCATCAATGACGCTAAATATTTTGTCTGGGATGAGCCATATCTCTTCAAGAAGTGTTCAGATGGAATCCTGAGAAGATGTGTTTCAGAAGAAGAGGGACGAGAGGTCCTATGGAACTGCCATGGCTCGTGCTATGGAGGCCACTTTAGAGGGGAAAGAACTGCAGTTAAGGTGCTACAAAGTGGATTCTTTTGGCCCACCCTTTTCAAGGATGCCAAAGAACTAGTAAAGAACTGCAATGAATGCCAAAGAGCTGGAAACTTACCCAAAAGAAATGAGATGCCACAGAATTTCATCTTAGAGCTGGAACTATTCGATGTGTGGGGAATCGATTTCGTGGGACCATTCCCAACCTCATATTCAAACAAGTATATCTTGGTAGCAGTAGATTACGTGTCCAAGTGAGTAGAGGCAATTGCAACCCCAACAAATGATAACAAGGTGGTCATGAACTTCCTCAGAAAGAATATCTTTAGCTGGTTCGGAGTCCCACGAGCGCTCATCAGTGATGGAGGGAGCCATTTTTATAACAGACCACTAGAAGCTCTTCTCCTACGATACGGGGTAAAACACAAGGTTGCCACACCTTACCACCCCCAAACAAGTGGGCAAACCGAGATATCTAACAGAGAGCTAAAAAGGATTTTGGAGAAGACTGTAGGAGCATCAAGAAAGGACTGGTCGAAGAAGCTAGATGATGCTCTTTGGGCATACAGAACAGCATTCAAAACACCAATCGGGATGTCCCCATATCAACTGGTGTATGGAAAGGCCTGTCATTTACCATTGGAGCTGGAACGCAAAGCCCTCTGGGCTCTCAAGCTACTAAATTTTGATAGCATTGTTGTTGGTAAAAAAAGTGTCTTGCAGCTGCAGGAAATGGAGGAGTTTAGATCTCAAGCCTATGAAAATGCCAAGATCTATAAAGAAAAGACGAAGAGAAGACACGACCTCAATCTGACACCCAGGAGCTTCGAAAAAGGACAGCAAGTGCTCCTCTACAACTCCAAATTGAGACTTTTCCCTGGGAAACTCAAATCAAGGTGGCCAAGACCCTTTCTTGTCACAAAGGTCTCGCCGTATGGACACATAGAAATCATGGATGAAAGTTCAAAGAGTACTTTCACGGTGAACGGACAAAGGCTGAAACACTACATGGGCAACATGGGGGAAAACCCCAAAATGAAGTATCATCTCAACTAATGGAGAAATCGTCGAGCTAGCGATGCTAAAAGAGCGCTTCGTTGGGAGGCAATCCAACCTAAGGTAGTTTCCTTCTCATGATCATTTCAATAAAAGTTACAAGTAGTTTTCCCTGTATTGTGAGGAGCTAAGTTTGGTGTTGCACACCAAAATAATCCAAGAGTGAATGTGTAATTCTAAGTTTGGTGTTTCACCGAAGATTTCAGTTAGAATCACACTACACCTCTTCAATGACAAGTTGCTAGCCCCAACTAATCAGGGAAACCACTTAACAATAGTTTAGTTTCTAGTTCATAGTCGTTTTATTAATAAAAGCACATGAGGTTATCTGCATGTATTCAATCTGTTGCATTAGGCAAGGAACTAAGTTTGGTGTTCACACACCAAATTAAGTTTAGAAATTCACAAGCATACATGCATGCTAACTATTTCTCAAGTGCTTTGGGAACAACCAACTTCTAATAACATTGCAGGAATTCAATCAATCTTCTGGAAAAATGGTGCACCATCATCCAAGGAGGCGAAGAAGGATGCAAAAGCTATGGATGATGACAACAAAGGGGGAGCTAGAAGTCACCACCAAAAGGTTGTGTTGTTACTTGATTCCATCTGCTTGAGAATGCTTAAATTGGAAGTCTGAATGTGCCCCTGTCAATAGTTACTCTTTGGTTTAAGTCACTAGAATTTAGTGTTTGTTTTCTTTGCTTTTGTCATATGTGTGCTGGTCCAAGTTACCTGTTTTCACTTTCACCTTGCTTAATTGTATGCTTGCCTTTTGAGTTAAATGAAAAAAGAAAGTGTTATGAAAGGAACCAGAGTGGGGTTCATCTTATGGAGTAAGTCCTAAAGGTTTGTGGGTGGTAATAGATTAGCTAAGTTGGATCACCTATAAGGTATAAGGGCACTCATGTGTATTGAATAACATGCTTGAAGCACATTCTATGAGACTAGATAAACAACAAGATCCTAATAAGAAAAAGAAAAAGAACAATTAGAGTTTGAAAGAAAAAGAAAGAAAAATAATAAGAAATAAGGCTAGGTACCAAGGGTTTAATTCTTAAGGGATGTGTCTGTGGTGTTCCTGTGCCAGGGATCTGCTTGGATGAATAAGTTCTCAGGAGTGCTTCATCACTTGGTAACTTGGGTTAACTAACCCGGGATTATCAACTGAAAATCCACTATCATGAGCAACCTTGCTATAGAACATTTAGTGATCCAAAGAGATGCTGGATACCAAGACCTCAAGTAAAAGAAAATAATAAACCATATGCATGTGGTGTGCATGTATGGGGGAAAGAGACTTGAGGGAGTAAGTCCTTAGGGGTGTTTCAACACCTAGCACCTTGAACCAACTGGTTCAGGAGTGTTGGCTGAAAGCTTATTTTATAGAGTTGCCCCCTCACAGAGCACTTAGCCTAAGAATGCAATAAACCCTAAAAAGAAAGGGGGATCAAAGAATAAGGATCTCATAGGATGCAATCAAGCAAGTATTCATGAGCATGATAGGAACTTGAAAACCAGTAAAGGAATGAACCTAAGTTGCTATGCATGAAACCCCATAAACCAAGAACTTTACTTCTATAATAAGAACTTGTTTCTCTTGTTCTTTCATTCATTATTCTTATGTTTCAGTACTTGCTTAGGGACAAGCAAGCTTTAAGTTTGGTGTTGTGATGGCAGGGCATTTTGGCCAGTTTCACTGACCTTTTCTCTACTGTTTTAGGGTAGTTTCATGCATTTTCTTAGTAAATAAGCATGTTTTGGGTAGATATACACTTACACCTTGATTCAAGCAAACATTGTGAAATTTGCATGATTTCCTGAGAGTTTTGCATGAATTGAATGATAAAATGAATGATGCATGATCTCATGATTAAGAACCAAGCTTTGATGCACTTTATTTGCTTGATTTCAAGACAAAGGAAGCAAGGAAGAGCCACGTTAGTTTAATTAACGTGACCACTAAGGTGGAATGGGATTAAGTTTGCAGCGTTAATAAAAAAAGTGATCACCAATAACGCCTTCGAAAGCCATCATAGCCCACGTTAATTACATTAACGTGGGAGCTAACGTGGAGGAAAAGGGGAGCTCCAATGTTAGTGGTAAAAGTGAATACCACTAACGTTCCAAAAGGGCACAATTGGCCACGTTAAGAGTCACGTTAATTACATTAACGTGAACTCTAACGTGGGAGGGGCAAGGAATCGCCAACGTTAGTGACACTCACCTTTGTCACTAACGTTGGACTAAGCCAATATTGCCCACATTAGTGGTCACGTTAAGACCACTAACGTGAAAGGAAATGTGGAGCAAGGAATGATAGTCCAACATTAGTGACACTCACCTTTGTCACTAACGTTGGAGATGGCAATCACCACCACGTTAGTGGTCACGTTAATGCAATTAATGTGAGGCACTAACGTGCGAAGAAGGGGCGTTTGAAGCGTTAATGACAAAGGTAAGTGTCACTAACGCTCTCAAAGCTTGGGCATACGCACGTTAAGGGCCACGTTAGTTACACTAACGTAGATCACTAACATGGGGAAAAGAAGCAAGGAGCAACGTTATTGGAAAAGGTGAATGCCAATAGTGTTTGTGAAGGACCAAGAGCCAACGTTAGTGGTCATGTTAGTGCCACAAACGTTGAAGTTAACGTAGGTCAACTAGGTTTGGAGCATTAGTGAAAAAGGTTATCGTCACTAACGTTTTCAAACCCAATTTTACACTTAACGTTAACGCCACTAACGTCCTAACTAACTTGCTACCATGCCTGACTCACTTTCTCTTTGCAAGCAAAGCTAAGCCCACTGAAGACTGTAACTGCTTCAACTAAAGATCAAAGGCCCATATCCAAGACTTGAAGAGTCAACTAGAAGATCAGAAGAGTAGTATATATAGGAGTAGTTTTGAACTAGATAGAGAGCTTGGCATTTCAGAGAACTACACTGTATATTTTACTTTCTCTGCAACTTCTAGTTTTATTTTCAGAATGTACTTTTCATTTTTGCTTTCTATTTCCAGAGCTATGAACAACTAAACCCCTTTTCATTGGGTTAGGGAGCTCTGTTGTAATTTGATGGATCAATAATAGTTTTTATTATTCTTCTTCTTTCTTTTCTCTTGATTTTACTAGAAAGCTTTCATTCGTCATCCAATTGGTTAGCTATCTTGGAAGAGAAGCTTTCCATAATTGGATCTCCTCGGAACATTGGAAGAGGAATGAGGAGATCATGCTAGAAATGCTTTCTCATGCTGGACCAAATTGGGGTTTGGATGGATATAGTGACATATAATCCTACCAACACTTTGATTTGGGAATGCATGTGGTATAATCAGTGACCAAACTTCATCTCTTCCCATGAGCAATTAAATCAAGGAATTGGGCAATTGTTCAAGCTTAGAGAGATTGGGTTGCCAATGAATTGGGATCCAATCACTTAAGATTGCCAAGGAGATCAATGAATGCATTGATTGAGGAAGAGATGAGGATGAACTTGATCCGGAGAATAAAACATCTCCTGAGCCCAAGGAATCCCCCATTTCTGATCTTACCCATTCTCTTTATTTTCTGTCATTTACTTTTATGCTCATCTTCCCAAATCCCCATTTAAGATTCTGCAATTTACTTTTCGTTATTTACATTCTCCCATTTATTTTCAGCATTTACACCTTCTGTTATTTACGTTCCCACCATTTAATTTCCTGCAATTCCTCAACTCAATTTCTGCTTAGCTCAACTAGAACTTTCCTCTAATTAAAGTTGCTTGACCAATCAATCCCTGTGGGATTCGACCTCACTCTATTGTGAGTTTTTACTTGACGACAATTTGGTATACTTGCCGAAGGGAAATTTGTTGAGAGACAAGTTTCCGTGCATCAATAAGAAAAAATAAACTATATGAAAAAGGTTTTTGATTTTTTCGAAAACTAGAAAAGAAGAAAACAAAAATTAAAAGACTCAAAGAAAATAAAATAAAATAAATTACCCGATCTAGGGAGCAAGACAATCCGTCAGTTTGTCAAAACTCAACAATCCTCGGCAATGGCGCCAAAAACTTGGTGCGTGTACGCAAACCCCACACTTTCGTACAGCTGTACCAGCAAATGCACTGAGTCGTCCAAGTAATACCTAAGTGAGCCAGGGTTGATCCCACGAGGATTGTGATTTGAAGCAAGCAATGGTTGTTTTGCAGGTCTTAGTCAGATGGAATCAGAAGGAGTTGGATTATATTATGTAAACCTTGAATGATTATATGTCATAAATGTTTTGATGTTAAGTAGAAATAACGATACGAATAGAGTTGATGATTAGAGTTGCTTTGCCTTTCTGGATTAACTCTGGTACTACTGCTCTCTTTGCTTGTGAGTGATTTCTTCAATGGAAGACTGTATGTGATTGACACTGGTTTGAGCAGCTGCAATACTCTTCTAGATTTAAACCCCATGTTTAGTGCAGATCCATTCTGATTGAGGGTGAAGCTCGTACAGTTCATTCTCCTTGATGATCCTACTCAAAATGTCACAAACAAGGTCAAATCTTCCGGATCGGAGGAATGCTGCGCCTTTGGTTCTAGCCTCTACCACAGAGACCCTAATCTCCCCAGAAATTAGTTGAACTGATGTCTCGAGAAATCCCCAACGAAGTCGTGGATTAGCCGTCTGAGAGACGTATATTCAAACTGGCAGTTCATCATTGTCCGATGAAAGACGCACTCTGAAGCCATGTGGAATGTGATAACCTTTTGCCAGTTCAATGCATTCATAGTGATGAAGAACGAATATACATCCTTGAATTGATCAAACATGGATCGAAGAGAAATAGTAATACTTTTATTAATTCATAGGACTCAGCAGGGCTCCTCCCCTCAACCTAGGAGGTATAGAAACTCATGATGAAGATAAAACAAAGTAAACGTGTATGACGGTCTCCTGAATCGAAGATTGTCTGAATTACATAAATAAAATCCCTTAAATACTAAACAAATGACTAGTAAGGGTAAAACAGTCTATTTAGCGCTAAAATCCACTTCTAGGGCCCACTTGGTGAATGTTTGGGTTGAGCTTTGATGAGATCCATGTGCTATGAGGTCTCTCGGGCATGGAACGCCAGCTACGGGGTCCTCTTTGAGCATTTGTACATTGGTCTCTGCTCTTTGGGCGCTGGACTCCTGAAAGAGGGCAGGTAGCTGGCGTTGGACACCAGTTTTGGGCCTTCTAATCTACTATTTGGGACTAAACAAGTGAACTTTCAGCGAAGTGTGCGTACGCACACACCTGTGCATACGCTCAGGTCGACACGTGGATTCATTAATGAAATACGTGATCCGTGGTTTTTGGGGGCTTTTGGCCGAATTTTGGGAGGCTTGATGCTGAATAGGAGTGCTACATCAAAGGGAAATGATGATACATGAAGGCATGACTTAGGAGTAGCTCACTTAGAGAGTTTGACAACAATAATTGGGAGTAGGAGTAGTGTAGATAGCAAATTCTCTCCTAGGGTTTATTAAATTTACATTGTAGCATTTTATAGTAAGTTTTGATCTTGGATTTTGCCTCTTTAGCTGTAAGTACTCTCAATTTCTCTTTAATTACATCATCTTTACTTTCATTTTCTCTTGGTTCAAGTTACTTTGTTAATATTTCCAATTTTGGGTTTCATGAAGTTTTGATTGATGAATTTAATGTTTTATGCTTTACATATGCTTGAGTAAATGTTTATTGTTGATATTGTGAATACTTTGGTCATAGTTTTCATTTTCCTTTGCAAATTCTCATATTTTGGTTTTATGCCCACCAAGTGTTTGTGAAAATGGCAACTTTAGAATTTGAGTAGATTTTGACACCTTGGCTTGGAATTTGAGTTCCTAGGATACTAGAGTCATAATGTCCGACATTTAGCGGTAATTCTTGGGTAGTTAGGACTCTTGTTTCCATTGACGCTAGTTACTTACTAACAAATTAGTAAGTTTGCTAGGACTTATGGATTAAGGTCAATTATGCTTGCTTGATCTACTCCTCGATGTCAGGGGTTGACTAGGCGAGATTGACTCATCATAATTATCATAGTTGTGGTTATGACGATGATAGGATTCCTTGGATCCTTATTCCCAAGTCAAGGCTCTTTTATACATATCATTGCATTTTCACTAGTTTTGACCTTGTTTCCTTTTTAGTTGGATTGATTTCAATTTTGATCATTTCTTAGTTCTTTTATTTCTTAGTTCCTTTAATCTTTCGTTCTTTGATTTCAAAAACGCCTTTTCTTCACAACCGAAAGTGTAACACATCGAATTGCATTCCTAGGGAAGACGACCCAAGGTTGAATTACTCTCAGTTTATATTTTGGATTTTTAAAATTAAACTTTGATTTGAGAGGATAGATTGTCGGTTTTGACTATGCTACTGATGAAGGGAATCTTATTTTGAGAAATTCCTAATCGACATGATCCTCTCTATCAGTAGCATTCATAGTGGCTTAAAAAAACTTAAATCTTGATTAAACTTAACAAATTCATGTGCAAATTCACTAGGAAAAGATAGAAAAGATGATCACGTAACATGATATGCCGCCTTCTGCCTCCTATCAGATGCTTTTCTGGTTGCTTCCTTTTCATGTACTTTGCTTTCCTTTTGTCTTTATTTTCCTATCATTGAATCATAAACCAGAGGACTCAAAGTACTAATAAAATTCCATATAAAAAAACATGATAAACAAGCAACAAGCATTGAATTTTATCCAAAAATACACAAGAAAACAAGTACTTAAGATGCTCATGCGTCAAGAGCGGCTTCTTTACAGCCCAACACACTACACATGCGTTGTACCCATTGCTTGTCACGGTTAATAGGAATCGGCTGGATTTATCAAAATTTATACTTAACCCCAACACCAATTCAAAGCAATGAAGAATCCTCCTGCAATTCTTAATGGTCTCTTCCTCCGGAGGGTAGAACCGAATAGTATCACCCGCAAACTGAAGATGCGACAACTGAATGTGATCTCTACCAACCAGTAGCGGAGCTACACCACTGTTTCTAACCGCCTCTCCAAACATCCTATGTAGAACATCAACAACAAGTACAAACAAAAATGGAGACTGTGGATCACCTTGTCACAGGCCCCTTTTCATCTTAAATAGCTTAGATGGCGAACTGTTTATCAAAACTGACATGCACATACTGACACACACCATAACCCACCCCCTCCATCTTTGTCCAAATCCCATCTTTTGTAACACAAGGTCCACAAAGCTCCACTTGACTCTATCATATGCTTTCTGGAAGTCTAACTTTGTTATCACCACTTCCTTCCTTCTCAATTTAATCCAATGAATAGTTTCGCACGCAATAAGCGCCCCGCGTGAATCTTCTGTCCCTTAACAAAAGTACTCTATCTCTCACCTACTAGTCCTAGCATTATTGCTCGCATTCTCCTAACTAGCATCTTCGAAATGACTTTATGCACACACCCTACCATGCTAATCAGCCTAAGGTCTTTGATTTCTTTTGCACCAGTAAACTTAGATGCCGGTGCCACCCAAGTGATATTGGCATCCGCCAGTAGCCTGGACGTTTGGAAAAAACCCAACACCGCTGTCGTGAATTCAGAACCAATTTCAGCCCAACACTTTTTTTTATGGAGCTCATGTTGTACCCATCGCTTCCTGGAGCCTTAGATCATTCATAGTCCCACACTGCCTCTTTAACCTCCTCAGGAGTCTATTCCATCTCTAAAGCCAATGCATCCTCTTCACTGATTATTTCCACCAGACCGTCTCTGAAACCCACCAAGGGAGACTCCTCGTGATGATATAGATCCTTATAAAAGTCCCTAATTGCAACCTTAATCCTTGCTTGATTCCTTATCGACCTTTCATTAATAACCAGAGCATCAATCCTATTGTTCCTCCTTCTCGCCGAAGCTAAGTTATGGAAGTACCTCATGCTTTTATCCATGTCCCTCGCATGTCTAGAATGCGATGCTTCCAACGTAGTTCTTTCCTTAGATACCATTTCTCACAGCAAACAACAAATGCCTCCTTCTTGCCTCCACCGTTGCATCATAAACCCCATCACTCACCATGGCATTGATGAGCGGATAAATTATATGCTTTTTGGCATTATTTTTAGGTAGTTTTCAGTATGTTTTAATTACTTTTTAGTATATTTGTATTAGTTTTTATTCAAAATTTACATTTCTGGACTGTACTATGAGTTTGTGTGTTTTTCTGTGATTTCAGGTATTTTCTGGCTGAAATTGAGGGACCTGAGCAAAAATCTAATTCAGAGGCTGAAAAAGGACTGTAGATGCTATTGGATTCTGACCTCCCTACACTCGAAGTGAATTTTCTGGAGCTACAGAAGCCAAATTGGCGCTTACTGATGAGCGGGTATTTTATACACTTTTTGGGGTTAATTTCATATAGATTTTAGTATATTTTAGTTAGTTTTTAGTTTATTCTCATTAGTTTCTAGGAAAAATTCATATTTCTGGACTTTACTATGAGTTTGTGTGTTTTTCTGTAATTTCAGGTATTTTCTGGCTGAAATTGTGGGAGCTGAGCAAAAATCTGATTTAGGCTGAAAAAGGACTGCTGATGCTGTTGGATTCTGACCTCCCTGCACTCAAAATGGATTTTCTGGAGCTACAGAACTCCAAATGGTGCGCTTTCAATTGCGTTGGAAAGTAGACATCCAGGGATTTCCAGCAATATATAATAGTTCATACTTTGCTCAAGGATAGATGACGTAAACTGGCATTCAACGCCAGTTTCATGCTGCTGTCTGGCGTCCAGCGCCAGAAACAAGTTACAAGGTGGAGTTCAACGCCAGAAACAGGTTACAACCTGGCGTTGAACGCCCAAAATAGCCCAGGCACGTGAGAAGCTTTAGTCTCAGCCCCAGCACACACCAAGTGGGCCCCAGAAGTGGATTTCTACACTATCTATCATAGTTGACTCATTTTCTGTAAACCTAGGTTACTAGTTTAGTATTTAAACAACTTTTAGAGACTTGTTTTGTATCTCATGACATTTTAGATCTAAACTTTGTACCTTTTGACGGCATGAGTCTCTAAACTCCATTGTTGGGGGTGAGGAGCTCTGCTGTGCCTCGATGAGTTAATGCCAGTATTTCTGTTTTCTATTTAATCATGTTTGTTCCTATCTAAGATATTCATTTGCGCCTTATTATGATGAATGTGATGATCCGTGACACTCATCACCATTCTCAACCTATGAACATGTGCCTGACAACCACCTCCGTTCTACATTAGATTGAATGAGTATCTCTTAGATTCCTTAATCAGAATCTCCGTGGTATAAGCTAGAATACATTAGCAGCATCCTTGAGAATCCAGAAAGTCTAAACCTTGTCTGTGGTATTCCTAGTAGGATTCTGGGATTGGATGACTGTGACGAGCTTCAAACTCGCGAGTGCTGGGCGTAGTGATAGACGTAAAAGGATAGCGAATCCTATTCCGGTATGATCGAGAACCTACGGATGATTAGCCGTGCGGTGACAGTGCACCTGGACCATTTTCACTGAAAGGAAGGATGGTAGCCATTGACAACGGTGATCCTCCAACACACAGCTTGCCATAGGAGGGACGTGCGTGCTTGAAGAAGAAGATAGAGAGAAAGCAGAGATTCAAACGGCAAAGCATCTCCAAAACTCCAACATATTCTCATTTACCACATAACAAGTAACCGTTAATTCATGCTCTCTTGTTCATTTGCAAGTCAATTGATATCCACTAATTAATAACCTGACTAAGAGTTGCAAGATAACCATAGCTTGCTTCAAGCCAACAATCTCCGTGGGATCGACCCTTACTCACGTAAGGTATTACTTGGACGACCCAGTGCACTTGCTGGTTAGTTGTGCGGAATTACATATTGTGAAGTAATTTTAGTGCACCACGCACTCAATTACTTTGGAAATTAGACATCTTGGGCTTTCCAGCAATATATAATAGTTCATACTTTGCCCGAGATTTGATGGCCCAAACTGGCGTTCTAAGTCAGCATAAAAATTCTGGCGTCAAAATGCCAGAACTGGCATAAAAGTTGGAGTTAAACGCCCAAACTGGCACCAAAGCTGGTTAGTTGTGCGAAATTACATAGTGTGAAGTAATTTTCGTGCACCAAGTTTTTGGCGCCGTTGCCGGGGATTGTTCGTGTTTGGACAACTGACAGTTTATTTTGTTGCTTAGATTAGGAAAAACTTTTCTTTTTGGTTTAGAGTCTCTTATTATTGTTTCTGGTTAAAACTTTAGAATCCTTATTTTCTCTTTCAAAAAAAAATTTTTTTCGAAAATTATTTTTTTTATTGACTTTTCCTGTTTGATCTCTGGTTTTTCTTGTTTTGTGATTTTTCTTATTTTTCTTGTGCCCTTTTAAAACATTAGTTTTCAAAAAAAAAAAATTTATTCTTAGTTATTTAAAAATACTTCTTCAAAACAAGTGTTATATTTACTGCCCAATTGGCTAGAGCATTGGTCTAAGTTCGTGGCAATTTGGTATACTCTTTTCAAAATCTTCTTTTTCAAAAATAATAATTTCTCTATTAAATTTTGTGCCAAACTTTAAGTTTGGTATTTTCTTGTTGATTTCCCTTTGGTTTTTGAAAATTTTAGTTGGGTTTTCTAAAAATTTTAAGTTTGGTGTTCTTTCTTCATGTTCTTGTGTTCTTGTGAGTCTTCAAAGTGTTCTTGAGTTTTCCTTGTGTCTTGATCTTAAAATATTTAAGTTTGGTGTTCCTTGGTGTTTTCCCTCCAAAATTTTCAAAAACAAGGAGCATTAGATCTAAAAATTTTAAATCTTGTGCTATCTTATTGTTTTTCTCTCTCCTCTTTAAATTCAAAAATATCTTTTCTCTCTATTTTAAAGCAAATTTTCGAAATTTACCTTTAAAATCCAGATTTTTATTTCAAAATTTAAAACTTTTTTCAAAAATCATCATATCCTTTTCAAAAGTTCCTAACCACTTTCTCTCTCCTCGTTTTTTCGAAAATTTTCAACCATTTTTATTTATTTTATTTTAATTTATTTCATTTTTGAAATAAATAAATAAATAAATAAAAATAATTTTTTTAATTTTTTTTTTCATCTCCCTTTCTCCATCATGGATCTAAGTGGAAATGAACAGTCCAGGAGGACTCTGGGGTTATATGCTAACCCCTCTACTGCTTCATATGGAAGTAGTATCTGCATACCGTCCATTAGAGTTAGTAGCTTTGAGTTGAATCCTCAGCTCATTATCATGGTGCAGCAAAGCTACCAGTATTCCGATCTTCCACAGGAAGAACCTACAGAGTTTCTGGCACAGTTTTTACAAATTGCTGACACAGTACATGATAAGGAAGTAGATCAGGATGTCTACAGATTATTACTGTTTCCATTTGCTGTAAAAGACCAAGCCAAGAGGTGGTTAAATAACCAACCTAAGGCTAGCATAAGGACATGGAAATAGCTGACAGAAAAATTCCTGAATCAATACTTTCCTCCAAAACGGATGACACAGCTAAGGCTGGACATCCAAGGCTTTAAACAAGGAGATAATGAATCTCTTTATGACGCCTGGGAGAGATACAGAGAGATGCTACGAAAATGCCCCTCTGAAATGTTTTCAGAGTGGGTTCAGTTAGACATCTTCTATTATGGGCTTACAGAAAGAGCTCAGATCTCTTTAGATTGCTCAGCTGGTGGGTCTATCCACATGAGAAAGACAATTGAAGAAGCTCAAGAGCTCATTGATACAGTTGCCAGAAATCAGCATCTGTACCTAAGCAGTGACTCTTCCATGAAAGAAGAGGCTAAAACAGTAACTGCTGAACCCAGTCCTGCAGAGCAAGCTGCTGAATTCAATCAACAATTGGATTTTCTAACAAAGCAGTTAGCTGAATTCAAGGATAAACTACAAGAGACAAGGATGGCTAATATAAACATGGAAGAACAATTGAAGCAAACAAAGCAGCAGCTGTCAAGACAAATAACAGAAGAATGCCAAGCAGTCCAATTAAGAAGTGGGAAAACATTAAATACCCCACCTCAAGGCAGCAAGAAGCCAAGAAATGAGCAAACCATCCAAAATCCACCAGAGGACAGTAAGAGCCCAGGGAAAAATAATTCTGGCACTAAAACACCAGAAATTTGGTGGAAGGCTAGCGCTGAACGCTCAGACCATGCTCAGGACTGGCGTTCAACGCCAGAAACAAGCAAGGATCTGGCGTTGAACGCCCAAAAGGAGCACAGTTCTAGCGTTCAGACGCCAGGAAGAATTGGGAAGCTGGCGTCTAACGCCACTCCAGCTCCTAACTCTGGTATTCAATTTCCAGTGAGGGATCAGACACACACAAGTGCTGATGACAACCCATCTAAAAAGGCTTCCTCAACCACTTCTGTAGGAAATAAACTTACAGCAACTAAGGTTGAGGAATATAAAGCCAAGATACCTTATCCTCAAAAACTCCGCCAAGAGGAGCAGGATAAGCAATTTGCTCGCTTTGCAGATTATCTTAGGACCCTTGAAATAAAGATTCCATTTGCAGAGGCACTAGAGCAAATACCTTCTTATGCCAAGTTCATGAAAGAGATCTTGAGTCATAAGAAGGATTGGAGAGAAACTGAAAGAGTTCTCCTCACTGAAGAATGCAGTGCAGTCATTCTGAAAAGCTTTCCTGAAAAGCTTAAAGACCCTAGGAGTTTTCTGATACCATGCACATTAGAAGGTAATTGCACCAAGACAGCTTTATGTGATCTTGGGGCAAGCATCAACCTAATGCCTGCATCCACTATTAGAAAGCTTGGTTTAACTGAAGAAGTTAAACCAACCTGGATATGTCTCCAACTTGCTGATGGCTCCATTAAATACCCATCAGGCGTGATTGAAGACATGATTGTCAGAGTTGGGCCATTCACCTTTCCCACTGACTTTGTAGTGCTGGAAATGGAGGAGCACAAGAGTGCTACTCTCATTCTAGGAAGACCCTTCCTAGCAACTGGACGAACTCTCATTTATGTCCAACAGGGGGAAATAACCCTGAGAGTCAATGAGGATGAGTTTTAGTTGAATGCTGTCAAAGCCATGCAGCATCCAGACACATCAAAAGACTGCATGAAAGTTGATCTTATTGACTCTTTGGTAGAAGAGATCAACATGGCTGCGAGTCTCGAATCAGAGTTGGAAGACATCTTTAAAGATGTTCAGCCTGATTTGGAGGATTCAGAGGAAATGAAAGAGCCTCTGAAATTTCCTCTGGAAGAGGAAAAACCTCCTAAACCCGAGCTCAAACCATTACCACCATCCCTGAAATATGCATTTCTGGGAGAAGGTGACACTTTTCCAGTGATCATAAGCTCTGCCTTAAATCCACAAGAAGAGGAAGCACTTATTCAAGTGCTAAGGACACACAAGACAGCTCTTGGGTGGTCCATAGGTGACCTTAAGGGCATAAGCCCAGCTAGATGCATGCACAAAATCTTGTTGGAGGATAATGATAAACCAGTGGTTCAACTACAGAGGCGGCTAAATCCTGCCATGAAGGAAGTGGTGCAGAAAGAGGTCACCAAATTACTGGAGGCTGGGATTATTTATCCTATTTCTGACAGCCCCTGGGTGAGCCCTGTCCAAGTTGTCCCCAAAAAAGGGAGGCATGACAGTGGTTCATAAAGAAAAGAATGAACTGGTTCCTACAAGAATAGTTACAGGGTGACGCATGTGTATTGACTACAGAAGGCTCAATACAGCCACCAGAAAGGATCATTTTCCTTTACCATTCATAGACCAGATGCTAGAAAGACTGGCAGGTCATGATTATTACTGCTTTTTAGATGGCTACTCAGGCTATAACCAGATTGCAGTAGATCCCCAGGATCAAGAGAAAACAGCATTCACATGTCCATCTGGAGTGTTTGCTTACAGAAGGATGCCATTTGGGCTGTGTAATGCGCCTGCAACCTTCCAGAGATGCCTGCTCTCTATTTTCTCTGATATGGTGGAAAAATTTCTGGAAGTCTTTATGGATGACTTCTCAGTATATGGAGACTCATTCAGCTCCTGTCTTGATCACTTGAAACTAGTTTTGAAAAGATACCAAGAGACCAACCTAGTTTTAAACTGGGAAAAATGTCACTTTATGGTGACTGAAGGGATTGTCCTTGGGCATAAAATTTCAAACAAGGGAATAGAAGTGGATCAAGCAAAAATAGAGGTAATTGAAAAATTACCACCACCTGCCAATGTTAAGGCAATTAGAAGCTTTCTAGGGCATGCAGGATTCTATAGGAGGTTTATAAAGGATTTTTCAAAAATTGCAAAACCTCTAAGCAATCTGCTAGCTGCTGACACGCTATTTGTGTTTGACACAGAGTGTCTGCAGGCGTTTGAAACACTGAAAGCCAAGCTGATCACAGCACCAGTCATTTCTGCACCAGATTGGACATTACCATTTGAGCTAATGTGTGATGCCAGTGATCACGCCATTGGTGCAGTATTGGGGCAGAGGCATAACAAGCTTCTGCATGTCATTTATTATGCTAGCCGTGTTTTGAATGATGCCCAGAAAAATTACACAACCACAGAAAAAGAATTACTTGCAGTGGTTTATGCCATTGACAAGTTTAGATCCTACTTAGCGGGATCAAAAGTGATTGTGTACACTGACCATGCTGCTCTTAAATATCTACTCACAAAGCAGGATTCAAAACCCAGGCTCATAAGATGGGTGTTGCTTCTGCAAGAGTTTGATATAGAAATAAGAGACAGAAAAGGGACAGAGAACCAAGTGGCTGATCATCTGTCCCGGATAGAGCCAATAGAAGGGGCGTCATTCCCCTCTCTTGAAATCTCTGAGACCTTTCCGGATGAGAATTTGTTTGCCATTCAGGAAACACCATGGTTTTCAGACATTGCAAACTACAAAGCTGCAAGGTTCATTCCCAAGGAGTACAGCAGGCAACAAAAGAAAAAATTAATTACTGATGCAAAGTACTACTTGTGGGATGAACCCTATCTCTTTAAGAGATGTGCAGACAGAATAATCCGGAGATGTGTGCCTAGAGAAGAAGCACAGAGAATCCTATGGCATTGCCATGGATCACAATATGGAGGCTATTTCGGAGGTGAGCGAACAGCCACCAAGGTCCTCCAATGTGGCTTCTATTGGCCCACACTCTATAAAGATTCCCGAGAGTTTGTACGTAACTATGACAGTTGCCAAAGAGCTGGTAATCTGTCTCATGGTTACGCTATGCCTCAACAAGGAATCTTGGAGATTGAGTTGTTTGACGTATGGGGAATTGACTTCATGGGACCTTTTCCACCATCATACTCAAACACTTATATTCTGGTGGCTGTTGACTACGTATCAAAATGGGTAGAGGCCATTGCCACACCCACCAATGATACTAAAACAGTGCTGAAGTTCCTCCAGAAATATATCTTCAGCAGGTTTGGGGTCCCTAGAGTACTAATCAGCGATGGGGGCACTCACTTCTGCAACAAACAGCTTTACTCTGCCATGGTCCGGTATGGGATTCACCACAAGGTGGTGACTCCATATCATCCACAGACTAATGGACAAGCTGAAGTCTCTAATAGAGAGCTAAAAAGAATCCTAGAACGGACTGTAAGTACCCGTAGAAAGGATTGGGCAAGAAGCTTGGATGATGCTCTGTGGGCATACAAAACAGCATTCAAGACTCCTATAGGGACCTCTCCATACCAACTTGTGTATGGTAAGACATGCCACCTGCCCGTGGAACTGGAACATAAAGCCTACTGGGCAACCAGATTCCTAAACTTTGATGCCAAATTAGCTGGAGAAAAAAGATTGCTCCTGCTAGATGAACTAGAGGAATTCAGATTCACTGCCTTCGAAAATGCCAAGCTTTATAAAGAAAAATAAAAAAAGTGGCATGATAGAAAGCTGTCATCTAGAATCTTTGAACCAGGACAAAAGGTTCTGTTGTTTAACTCTAGGCTCAGGCTATTCCCTGGGAAACTGAAGTCCCGGTGGAGGGGATCATATGTGATTACAAGTGTATCACCATATGGTTTTGTGGAGCTTCAAGATAGTGATTCTGATAAGAAGTTCATTGTTAATGGACAGAGAATCAAGCACTATCTTGAAGGCAATGTTGAGCAAGAGTGCTCAAGGCTGAAGCTAGATTAAAAGCTCAGCAAGGTCCAGCTAAAGACAATAAAGAAGCGCTTGCTGGGAGGCAACCCAGCCATGGGGCATCACTTCCTCTAAGCATTTTTCCCTATTCTTGATTCTATTTGTTTATATAAAGTTCATTGATCCTAAGGTAAAGAGTCAATTGTATAAGTTCACAGGGTTACAGAAGGATTCTGCACACAAAACAGAGAAAAAGAGCTCACTGGCAAGAAAACGCCAGTAAAAGTCTGTTTTAGGCGTTCAACGCCCAGCAGAAGCATCCACTGGGCGTTGAACGCCAGTAAGGATGGCCATCTGGGCGTTGAACGCCAGAAAGAAGCTCTTTCTGGGCGTTTAACGCCAGATTTACAGCGTTCTGGGCGTTCAGAAAAACGCCCAGTAACAAAGGACTTCCTGGCGTTCAACGTCAAAAAGAAGCAGCAACTGGGCGTTGAACGCCCAGTAGAAGCAGCATTTAGGCGTTGAACGCCCAAACCATGCAGCGTTTGGGCGTTCAAACGCCAAGATGGTGGGGAGGAGGTAAATTCGTTTTTTTTCATATTTTTCATTTTAATCCTATTTTTCATGTTCCAGTTAATGATTTCTTGCATAAACATGTTAAGAACCCTGATTTCTAAAATCCCTAATTTCTAAAAACCCTTCTTTAAGCACAAATCCTTTTTTTCAATCAAACTCAACTCTTTTTCAAAATGTTCAAAACAAATCTCTCTCTTTTCATTCAAAAATCTTTTCAACTAAGCATTATCTTTTTCAAATCTCCATACTATCTTTTTCAAAATTTCAAATCTATCTTTTTCAAATATCTTTCATATCTTTCCAATTTTAAATCATATCTTTTCTTATCATATTTTTTCTAAAAATCATATCTTCTATCTTATCTTTCTCCCTATTTTTCGAAAACCCACCCCCCTCTCCCTTTATATATGGGTTCGGCCTCCCTCCCCTCCCATCCATGATTGCACCTAGCTCTCCTTCTCTCCCTCTCCTTTCTTTTCTTTTGCTTGAGGACAAGCAAACCTCTAAGTTTGGTGTGCTTATCCGTGATCACTAAGATCATGGCTCCTAAAGGAAAACAACCCACTCCAAGAGGCAAGAAAGAGAGTGTTCCAAAACCACTTTGGAATCAAGGGAAGTTCTTAACTAAAGAACATTCAGACCATTATTACAAAATAATGGGTCTAAGATCAGTGATCCCGGAAGTCAGATTCGATCTGAAAGAAGACGAATATCCGGAGATTCAGAAGCAAATTCGAATCAGGAACTGGGAGATCCTAGCCAATCCTAAAACGAAAGTGGGAAGGAATATGGTCCAGGAGTTCTATACTAATATGTGGCATACATACAGGCAAAGACTATCTGGATCTGATATCTATGACTATCGAACCGTGGTCAGAGGAAAGATTGTTCATACCCACCCTGACAAGATAAGAGAGATCTTAAAGCTACCTCAGCTGAAAGATGATCCAGACTCCTTCAATAGGAGAATGATGAAAACAGACAAGGGCCTGGATAAGATTCTAGAGGATATATGTATCCCTGGAGCCAGGTGGACCACCAGCACAAAGGGTGTTCCAAATCAACTCAAAAGAGAAAATCTCAAACCAGTCGCCAGAGGATGGCTAGATTTCATTGGGCATTCTCTGCTGCCCACTAGCAACCGTTCTGAAGTCACTATTAGAAGAGCAGTGATGATCCATTGCATCATGATGGGAAAAGAAGTGGAAGTTCATCAACTGATTTCAACTGAATTTTACAAAATTGCAAACAAAAATTCCAAGGATGCCAGGTTGGCTTATCCAAGCTTGATTTCTATGCTCTGCAAGGACGCTGGAGTAAGGATGCGAATAACTGAGTATATCTCAATTGAGCAACCAATCACCAAGGCATCAATGGAAAAACAACAAGCACAGGATGACCCCATCAAGAAGAAAACACAGGAATTTCTCCCAAAAATCCCTCCATCTGAATACTAAGAGTATCTTGAAACATCAGTTACCAAGATGCGAGAAGCTATGGAACAAATAATGAAAGAACAGAAGGAACAAAGTAGCATTCTTTGCTATTTGATTAAAGAACAGGAGGAGCAAGGGCGTGACTTAAGGGAATTGAAGCGCCAGAAATTATCTCTTGAAGGACCAAGCACCCCGCAGATTAGAGGAACATCCATTCCCCAGAACAAAGGTTGTTAAATTCCAATCTTAGCTTTAACTCTGTGATAACTGTTCTTATTCTAGTTTTACCTTAGGAGTCATATAGTAGTAATTAGTATCTATATTTTTTTATTTTATCTCCAATTAAGCTATAATTTAATTTTCTCATCATCATCAAACATGAATAAAATAGAAGAATTTCTTTAGAATAAGAGGCAATAATTTTCGAATTTTTAATAAGAAAATTCTAATTATTTACATGTGGTGGCAATGCTTTCTGTCTTCTAAATGAATGCTTGAACAGTGCATATATCTTTTGAATTTGATGTTTAAGACTGTTAAATATGTTGGCTCTTGAAAGAATGATGAACAAGGAGACATGTTATTTGATAATCTGAAAAATCATAAAAATGATTCTTGAAGCAAGAAAAAGCAGCAAAGAACAAAGCTTGCAGAAAAAAAAAAAGAAAAGCAAGCAGAAAAAGCCAATAACCCTTAAAACCAAAAGGCAAGGGCAAATAAAAAGGATCCCAAGGCTTTGAGCATCAGTGGATAGGAGGGCCTAAAGGAATAAAACCCTGGCCTAAGCGGCTAAACCAAGCTGTCCCTAACCATGTGCTTGTGGCGTGTAGGTGTCAAGTGAAAACTTGAGACTGAGTGGTTAAAGTCAAGGTCCAAAGCAAAAAGAAGAGTGTGCTTAAGAACTCTGGACATCTCTAATTGGGGACTTTAGAAAAGCTGAGTCACAATCTGAAAAGGTTCACCCAATTATGTGTCTGTGGCATTTATGTATCCGGTGGTAATACTGGAAAACAAAGTGCTTAGGGCCACGGCCAAGACTCATAAAGTAGCTGTGTTCAAGAATCATCATACTGAAATAGAAGAATCAATAACACTATCTGAATTCTAAATTCCTATAGATGTCAATCACTCTGAGCTTCAATGGATAAAGCGAGATGCCAAAACTGTTCGGAAGCAAAAAGCTACTAGCCCCGCTCATTTAATTAGAATCTGAGCTTCACTCAAAAACTCTGAGATATTATTGTTTCTTGACTCGTTTGTATTCTATTTTATTTATCTAGTTTCTTGAGGACAAGCAACAGTTTAAGTTTGGTGTTGTGATGAGCGGGTATTTTATACGCTTTTTGGGGTTAATTTCATATAGATTTTAGTATATTTTAGTTAGTTTTTAGTTTATTCTCATTAGTTTCTAGGCAAAATTCATATTTCTAGACTTTACTATGAGTTTGTATGTTTTTTGTAATTTCAGATATTTTTTGGCTAAAATTGAGGGAGCTGAGAAAAAATCTGATTAAGGCTGAAAAAGGACTGCTGATGCTGTCGGATTCTGACCTCCCTTCACTCAAAATGGATTTTCTGGATCTACAGACCTCCAAATGGCGCGCTTCCAATTGCGTTGGAAAGTAGACATCTAGGGCTTTCCAGCAATATATAATAGTCCATACTTTGCTCAAGGATAGACGACGTAAACTGGCGTTCAACGCCAGTTCCATGCTGCTGTGTGGCGTCCAGCGCCAGAAACAAGTTACAAAGTGGAGTTCAACGCCAGAAACAGGTTACAACCTGGCATTGAACGCCCAAAACATCCCAAGCACGTGAGAAGCTTTAGTCTCAGCCCCAGCACACACCAAGTGGGCCCCAGAAGTGGATTTCTACACTATCTATCATAGTTTACTCATTTTCTATAAACCTAGGTTACTAGTTTAGTATTTAAACAACTTTTAGAGACTTGTTTTGTATCTCATGACATTTTAGATCTAAACTTTGTACCTTTTGATGGCATGAGTCTCTAAACTCTATTGTTGGGGGTGAGGAGCTCTGCTGTGCCTCGATGAGTTAATGCCAGTATTTATGTTTTCTATTCAATCATGTTTGTTCCTATCTAAGATATTCATTTGCGCCTTGTTATGATGAATGTGATGATCCGTGACACTCATCACCATTCTCAACCTATGAACATGTGCCTAACAACCACCTCTGTTCTACATTAGATTGAATAAGTATCTCTTAGATTCCTTAATCGGAATCTCTTTGGTATAAGCTAGAATCCATTGGCAGCATCCTTGAGAATCCGGAAAGTCTAAACCTTGTCTGTGGTATTCCTAGTAGGATTCTGAGATTGGATGACTGTGACGGGCTTCAAACTCGCGAGTGCTGGGCGTAGTGACAGACGCAAAAGGATAGCGAATCCTATTCCAGTATGATCGAGAACCTACAGATGATTAGCCGTGCGGTGACAGCGCACCTGGACCATTTTCACTGAAAGGAAGGATGGTAGCCATTGACAACGGTGATCCTCCAACACACAGCTTGCCATAGGAGGGATGTGCGTGCGTGAAGAAGAAGATAGAGAGAAAGCAGAGATTCAAAAGGCAAAGCATCTCCAAAACTCCAACATATTCTCATTTACTACATAACAAGTAACCGTTAATTCATGCTCTCTTGTTCATTTGCAAGTCAATTGATATCCACTAATTAATATCCTGACTAAGAGTTGCAAGATAACCATAGCTTGCTTCAAGCCAACAATCTCCGTGGGATCGACCCTTACTCACGTAAGTTATTACTTGGACGACCCAGTGCACTTGCTGGTTAGTTGTGCGGAATTACATATTGTGAAGTAATTTTAGTGCACCACGCACTCAATTACTTTGGAAATTAGACATCTTGGGCTTTCCAGCAATATATAATAGTTCATACTTTGCCCGAGATTTGATGGCCCAAACTGGCGTTCTAAGTCAGCATAAAAATTCTGGCGTCAAAATGCCAGAACTGGCATAAAAGTTGGAGTTAAATGCCCAAACTGGCACCAAAGCTGGCGTTTAACTCCAAGAAAAGTCTCTACATGTGAAAGCTTCAACGCTCAGCCCAAGCACACACCAAGTGGGCCCGGAAGTGGATTTCTGCATCATTTACTCATTTTTGTAAACCCTAGGTTACTAGTTCTCTATAAATAGGACCATTTGCTATTGTATTTTGGGATCTTTACTTCATCTTTTGATCATGTTTTGATGATTGAACCCTCTTTGGGAGGCTGGCCATTCGGCCATGCCTAGACCTTGTTCTTATGTATTTTCAACGGTGGAGTTTCTACACCCCATAGATTAAGGTGTAGAGCTCTGCTGTTCTTTATGAATTAATGCAATTACTATTATTTTTCTATTCAATTCACGCCTACTTCTTCTCTAAGATATCCATTCGCACTTCAACATGATGTATGTGATGAACTAGTGACACTTATCACCATTCTCACCTATGAACGCGTGCCTGACAACCACTTCCGTTCTACATGCAAACAAGCTTGAATGTGTATCTCTTGGGTTTCTAATCTAAGATTAAAGCCTTCGTGGTATAGGCTAGAATTATTGGGCGTAGTGGGATGACTGTGATAAGCTTCAAACTCGCGAGTGTTGGGCGTAGTGACAGATGCAAAAGGATCAATGGATCCTATTCTAACATGATCGAGAACCAACAGCTAATTAGCCCTGCGGTGACAGCGCAGATGGACCATTTTCACTGAGAGGACGAACGGTAGCCATTGACAACAGTGATCCCCCAACATACAGCTTGCCATGGAAAGGAGTATGAATGATTGGATGAAAGCAATAGGAAAGCAGAGGTTCAGGAGGAACAAAGCATCTTCATACGCTTATCTGAAGTTCCCACCAATGAATTACATAAGTATCTCTATCTTATTTTATATTTTATTTATATTTTAATTATCAAAATCCTATAACCATTTGAATCTGCCTGACTGAGATTTACAACATGACCATAGCTTGCTTCAAGCTGACAATCTCCGTGGGATCGACCCTTACTTACGTAAGGTTTGTTACTTAGACGACCCAGTGCACTTGCTGGTTAGTTGTGCGGAGTTGTGAAGAATAATTGAGATTACAATCGTGCATACCAAGATGTTAGCGCAGTTGAGATCACAATTTTGTGCACCAAGTTTTTGGCGCCGTTGCCGGGGATTGTTCGAGTTTGGACAACTGACGGTTCATCTTGTTGCTCAGATTAGGTACTTTTATTTTATGTTTAAGCTTTTTAATTTTTATTTATTTTCAAAAAATTTCAAAAAAAAAGTTTTCTATTCTGTTCTTCAGAGTTTTTAAGAATGAATTCTAGAGTTTTGTGATGATCTGTTGAAGTTTGGCTGGCTGTGAAGGCATGTCTAATCTTTTGGACCGAGGTTTCAACTTATCATCGCAAGAGCTTGTTGCTTTCTATCAATTTTGCTGTTGAATGTAATGATCTGCTAAAGCTTGGCTGGCCATTGGCCATGTCTAGTATTTTGGACCGAAGCTTTCACTGAAAGCTTGGCTGGCTAGTAAGCCATGTCTAATTCCTGGACCAGAGTTTTAGACTAACATTGCACGATTCCTGGAATTCTCATTAAGAATTTTGAATTTCTTATTTTTTTTTCCAAATAATTTTCGAAAAATACAAAAAAAATTTATAAAATCATAAAAATAAAAAATAATTTGTGTTTCTTGTTTAAGTCTAGTGTCAATTTGGTGTCTTGCATTTTTTTATTTATTTCCTTGCTTTTTTTTTTTGAATATATGAACTATGTTCTTCATTGATCATCAAGTTGTTCTTGATGATTTCTTTGCTCTTATCTTTAAATTCTCTTATTTTGTGTCTTTTGTTGTTTCTCATTGCATTCTCAATTTGTTGGTGTCTCTAATATGAAAAGTTCTAAGTTTGGTGTCTTGCATGCATTGTTCATTTGATCTTTGTTTTCTATGAGTAGTTTCAGTTTATTGTTTCTCGTCATTAAAAATTCAAAATTTTTTTTTCAAATTTATGTCTTTTCAAGTCAATAAAACAGAGAATTGAAGATTCAGAACATACAGCAGAGGAATTACAGAGAAAAAGCTAGGCGTTCAAAACGCCCAGTGAGGAAGGGAAAACTGGCGTTTAAACGCCAGCCAGGGTACCTGGCTGAGCGTTAAACGCCAGAATAGATACCATTCTGGGAGTTTAACGCCAGGAGGGCACAGGAGGGAAGATTTTGTTTTTAATTCAAATCTTTTTCAAATTTTCATAATTTTTCAAAATCAAATCTTTTTCAAATCTTATCTTTTCAATCATATCTTTTCAAAATCAAATCCTTTCCATTTTTTTTACTGTTTTCGAAAATTCCAAATTGATTTTCAAAATCTTTTTCTGATTTTTATTTCATATTTTCAAAATTAATGCTAATTTTTAATGTGATTGATTCAAAACTCTCAAGTTGTTACTTGCCTATTAAGACAGGTTCAATCTTTAAATTTTAAAATCATATCTTTTGGTTTCTTGTTAGTCAAGTAATCAACTTTAATTTTCAAAATCAAATCTTTCAAAATCAAATCTTTTGGACTCACAACCTAAGGAAAGCCTGAACTCTTGGGAAAAGCTGGTCAATGCCTTCTTGGCAAAATTCTTTCCACCTAAAAAATTGAGTAATCTTAGAGTGGAAGTCCAAACCTTCAAACAGAAAGAAGGTGAATCCCTCTATGAATCCTGGGAAAGATACAAGTAATTAATCAGAAGCTGTCCTTCTGACATGATTTCAGAATGGAGCATCATAGGTATCTTCTATGATGGTCTACAAGTAATTGATCAGAAGGTGTCCTTCTGACATGATTTCAGAATGGAGCATCATAGGTATCTTCTATGATGATCTGTCTAAACTGTCCAAGATGTCATTGGATAGCTCTGCTGGAGGATCTCTTCATCTGAAGAAGACGCCTGCAGAAGCTCAGGAACTCATTGAAATGGTTGCAAATAACCAATTCATGTACACTTCTGAAAGGAATCCTATGAATAATGGGACAAATCAGAAGAAAGGAGTTCTTGAGATTGACACTCTAAATGCCATATTGGCTCAAAACAAAATATTGACTCAGCAAGTCAATATGATTCTTAGAGTCTGTCTGGAACGCAAGCAGCAACAGGCAGTACCAAAGAAGCTTCATCTGACGAAGAAGCTTATGATCCTGAGAACCCAGCAATGGAAGAGGTGAATTACATGGGAGAACCCTATGGAAACACCTATAATCCTTCATGGATAAATCATCCAAATCTCTCATGAAAGGACCAACATAGGCCTCAACAAGGCTTCAACAACAATAATAGTGGAAGAAATAGGTTTAGCAATAGCAAGCCTTTTCCATCATTGAAGAACGGAAGTTTGATGGTTTAGAATTCAGAATAAATTCCCGTTGCAAGTATAGTTTCTAAACCAAGCATCATCCTTTCTTACAAACGTTTTGGTTGTCACAAGTAACAAACCCAATAAAATTTATAAACCGAAGTATTCAATCCTCGGGTCATCTTCTCAAGGAATTGCAGGGAGGTGTTCTTATTATTAGTTATACAAAACAGTGTTTTTGGGTTTTGAAAGGTTTGAACAAGGAAAATAAATTGCAGGAATTAATAAATTAATATCTAATAAAACTCTTAGCAAGGGATGAAAATTCGGAAGTCCTATCCTAGTTACTCTTATGAGAATTGAGTTTAATCCCACTTAGTTAACTTTTACGAACGCAAGGGAAAGTCAAGTGGACTAATTAGTTAGATCCCCAAGTCCTAGCCAACTCCTAAGGAAAGACTAGAGTTAGTGGAATTCAATTCAATTAGAGAAATTAATTAACAATGACGATAAGTTTGACAACTCAAGAGCCTCCAGTTAATCAATTAAAGCCAAGAATATAAAAAAAGCTAAATAAGAATCATAAATCTGAAATACCTCAATTTATATTAAATAAAGAAAATCCTGACATGAATAGTTCATGAGCCAATTTGGTAACATAAGTAATTAAATAAAAGCATTAAAGTATCTGAAAGTAAAAGAGAAATATAAAGTAAAAAGAATATTGAACCTGAGAGGAAGTTGAAATAATAAAGTTGAAATAATAAGAAATCATAATTCCTTTAAGAGGAATCCTAATCCTAAAACCTAAGAGAGAGGATAGAACCTCTCTCTCTAAAAACTACATCTAAATTATCAAAAGTGAATGATGATCGACTCTCCTTTTGAATGGATGCATTCTCCCACTTTGTAACCTCTAATCTGTGTTTTCTAGTCCTGGATATGGGCCAAAAGGGCTTCAGAAGTCGCTGGGAGTATTTTCTGCAGTTTCTGGTGCGTGGTGTCTGTCACACGTCCGCGTGATTCACGCAGTCGCGTCATTTGGGAGTTTTCCTTATCACGCATTCGCTTCGCTCATGCGCACGCGTCATTTGCGTTCTGCTCAAGGCACACGTCTGCATCGCTGCCTTTTCGCGCTGGGTACGTGGCTGCTTCGTCCATGCTTTCGCGTCGCTGCCCTTTTCTTCAAAGCTCCATTTTTGTGCTTTCCTTCCATTTTTGTATGTTTCCTTTCCATCCTTTAAGTCATTCCTACCCTATAAAGCCTGAAAGCACTCAACACACAAATCACGGCATCGAATGGTAAGAAAGGATGATTAATTTGAATATTTCTAAAGCATAGGAAACATGTTTTTTCACATATATCACTCAATAAGGAAGGGAAAGTAAAACCATGCAAATTACATGAATAAGTGGGTGAATGATTGAATAAATCACTTAAATTGAGCACAAAATACATCATAAAATATGGGTTTATCAACCTCCCCACACTTAAACAATAGCATGTCCTCATGCTAAATCCAAGATAAAGAATAAGGTAAGGTTAAAGTGGTGGAATCTCATGCAATGCATTCTATTCTAAATGCAAACTACCTAATTGAGTCATGCAATTCTGGTTATTATTCACTTGTATATAAAACTTACATGTAGTTAAATTAATTCATATCCTTAAGGAATCATATATGCATAGCCAAACCTTAGATATTGTTAAAGCACTTTTACAATTGAGATGGGTAAAAATATTTCACAAACTTGCAAGACAATTAACAATTAAGCAGAGATATATGGTGCTGAGCTATTGAACTCTCACTGGATTTTGTGTTTACTCTCTAGTCACTCAGTGTTTATTGGGTTAATCACTCTATTCTTCTTTCTATCCTTGCTTTCTAAAACTTTGTTCTTCATCTAACTAATCAACAAATATGGAATACAGACATACAAAAATCATGAGGTCTTTTTCCAGGTTGTAGCGAGGCCAAGGTGAAGGTAAGGGTATATGTATAAGACTAAGTGAGCTAATAAGTGAATCCTTGATTTGTCTAAGATCTCACCTAGCATACATACTTTATATAGTTTTAAAGTTCCTCTACCTATTTACCCAAATTTTTCCCACTTTGTATTGCAAGTTCATGCATTAATTTTAATTTTTGAAATTTTGTCCCATGTGCATCGAATCTTTTTATTTTGCATTTGGGGAATTTTTGTATCCCTTTATTTAAATACTGAAAAAAAATTTTTTATATATCAATGCACATGGTAATTTAACTGTTTTGATTTCACATGAGCGTGCTTCCCAATTTTTTTTTGTTTTTGAAACAACTTGTTCTTTTTAAATTCTTACTTTGTTTCTATCATCCCATGTTCCCATAAAATTCCCTACTCTTAAATTGTATATAATATCTATATTAAGTCAACCAAGGATTAAACTTGGAATTTTTATTTTGTTTTTCTGCTTAAGGCTAGTAATGTGGTTATAGAACAAGAGGGGATTAAAAAGCTCAAGGGGGCTAACAAGGGTGATGTACAAGGTAGGCTAATTTGGGATAAGTGAGGAAAATTTCAAATGATGGCCTCAATCATCTCTTGGTATGTATCTATATTCTATATTAGACATATAGATTAAAACAAAGTAAAGAACATCAGATTGAAAAAGAAGGGAAAAACACACAGGAATGAAATTTATGGTTTGAATGTAACCATACAATTAAGCTCAAAACTCACAGGCTGTGTGTTCTCTAGCTCAAAAATCATATATCAGTTATACATGTCATGCAAGTAGAATTCAAGAGTTCCCATTATTCTCAAAGTAAATATTAGGGTGGCTTTTAAAATCTTAGTGTTCCTCCTTGATGAAATGTTGTTAACTAACTAACATGTAATGCTATATATACAAGGTGTGTGGATTGTTTTAAATTACTAAAGGTTGTAGTTTACTTCCTTTTATTTTCAATTGAACCGAACTATTATATGCTAAAGGGGTAAACTATACTAATTAATCCACATATTCTATAACTAATAAGTTTAGAATTGCAGACTAAACTAAATGTCTAAGGTATAAACTAAAGTGCAAAATGCGGAAATAAAGTAAAAATATAGCAAAAGAACAATGTGCAAGTACAGAAGAAAATAAAAATAAAAATAAAAATACAGAAAAATAAGATAAAAAAGAGTCTGTAGTGGTTCACCAAAAAGATAAACCAGGGATGGCGACCTCCCCACACTTAAAATATAGCATCGTCCTCGATGCTCACTCAAGCTGGGTGTGAACAAGTGTCATCACCGGAAGGATGGGCTGCTTGAGTCTCTGTGGTGGCCTGAGGGTCTGCAGACTGGATCAGTGTAGGAGGATTTATTTGCTGCAGTGGAGGCATTGACTGTAGAGGGATCTCTGGGTCTGCAACCTGAATCTGGTGTGGCCCCACATGCTGTGGTGCAGCATGCTCTGGTCCTGCCTGCTCAGCCTCTCTCTGTGCATGTGTCTCCTCCTCATGCTCGTCCGCCTCCTCCTCAGATGGCTCTCTTGGTGTGTCAGGCTCGAAGGGAATATCGCCGCCGGATCGGATCATCAACTTGAGGTGCTCATAGCGTCACTTGTTGTGACGCTCAAATCTCTTATATCGCCGCCGGTTGCGGCGCTCCATCTGGTCCAGCTGTTGAAATAAGCGGTGCACGAGGTGGTAAACGGGCTCTGACACAGGTGGAGGTGCAGTGGTGGTAGCTGGTGCAGCAGTGGATGACGAAGGGGCAGCTGAAGGTGTGGCGGTCTCATCAGAAGCGGTGAGGAATGGGGGTCTGTGGCCTAAAGCCTGAAACTTCCTACTGTGAGGGATAATCTTCTTGCAGTCTGCAGCAGGTGGCTTCTCATCAGCAAGCTCCCAAGGCACGTCAGCTCGACGGCCTAGCTGGGTGATCAGATAATGGAAAGGAAGAGTGCCTCTGACATGGACCCTGGCCATATAATATCGGATGAAACGTGGCAAATACAGGTCCTTACCCTCCATCACACACCAGATGAGGGTGATCATAGCAGTGGGCAGCTCTGTCTCATGAGTGCTCGGCATCACATAGTTGCTCAGAATCTGGTGCCAGAGTCAAGTCTCATCATTCAGATAAATCAGCTTGATTCCCTTAGGCATCACTGTGTTCTTTCCCATGACCCATGGGACAGTAGGATCAAGGGCTATCCTCTGCTTGACAGCATCCCAGCCAAATCTCATGAAGCGCATATCCTCTTCAGCCTTTTGGTAACCGTCAGGCTGATCTGACTTAGGCTGAAGGTTGAGGATGTCCTCAATAGCTTCCTCAGTGACTAAAATACGTTTCCCTCTGAGGTGCACTGCATCCAGGGAAGTCTTGAAATAGTTGCAGTAAAACTCTCTGACCCAGGAAGCATTGACCTCTGTCAAGTTTCTCTCCAAGAAGAACCAGCCTCTCTATTTTATCTGTTCGGAGGTGTACTGCTGTAGTTCTTCTGGAATTTTTAGAGTTTGATGCATTTGCATATCTGCTATATTAGCTAGTTAGTTTAAGTAGTTTTAGCTTAATTTTATTCACTTTCTTTGAAATAAACAAGCATTTTTGTGAGTTTTCTCTCCATGCATTCATGAACCAAGAACTAGGTGGAATTTGGCCATATTTCCACAAAGAATTCAAGGAGTTGACAAATGAATTAGCATGAATGAATCTCTTGAAAATTGTTGCATAGAATGGCAAAACTTTGAAGCAAATTCTTTGGTTAATGATAGGTAATGAAGCAAGAAGGTCAAGCCAGCAAGAATTGGAGCAAGAAAGATTGGGGACATAGCAAGCTTGGAAAGGAGGAAGAGACTTGGGAGTTGCCAACGTGCATTATCACTTGAGTGTTTGGCAATAACGCCAAGTAGTCCTGGAAGGTGAATTTGAAGCCCCAAGCAAGTTACCAACTTGAATTTACAATGGCATGTTTGAGGGCAACTCCAACAATCCAAAGCAAGCCAAGAAGAGCGGGTTGGCACGTTGCCAACTCCCCAAACTACTAGCGTGGTCCATAGCAACGCCAGGGAGCAAAACTTGGAAGGAAACAGCTCCCTAGCACATTGCCAACGCCACCAACAAGGGCGTGTTTGGTGACAACGCCAGTAGCAAGAAGGCATGGATAAGAAGGGTGTGAAGCACGTTGCCAAAGCCAAGTTCTGAAGGCATGTTCCTTGGCAACGCAACAAGCAACCTTGGAAGGCAACGCCAGCAACAATGCCAAGAGCAAGATTTTAGGCCAACCAAAAGCTCGAGCACGTTGTTGCCTTGGGTATGAAATAAAGTGTCCATCAACAACACCCAACAATGCAAGGCAGCCCTGGAGAGTAAATTTGGGCGTTGCCAACTTGGAGAAAGGGGGCGTGTTCCTTGCCAACGCAGGCAAGCAAGGATGCTGGGCCAAGGAAGAGCTCAAGAGCGTTGCCAACTTGGGAATGCATTGGCGTGCTCATCAATAACGCAGCAATGCTTGGAGCTAGGAAGTATAAGTTAACACGTTGGCAACTTGAAGGAACAAAGGAGTGTTTGCCAAAAACGCTGGAGAGCTGGACAGCCTGACCTTACCTCCTTCAAGGGTGTATATCTTGAGCTACAAAACTCCAAATGAGGTGATTTTAACGGCATTTGAAAGTAAACATCCAGAGCTTTCCAACGATATATAATAGTATGGGTTGGACATTGGTTTGAAGCTTTAAAAGCTGGCTTAACTTGAAACCTCAGAAACTAAACACGTTGGCAACGCCCTTGCTAAAGTTTGGCTCCCTGGGAGGCATAACCCACGTTGCCAACTTGGGGAAGGTGAAGGCGTGTTTGCTAGCAATGCCTACGAAGCTTATCAGCCTTAGAAGGTAACCCACGTTGCCAACTTGAGAATGTGAAGGCGTGTTTGTCAAAAACGCCGGCAACCCTGGCAGCCTGACCTTGTCATCTTCAATGAAGCATAACTTGAGCTACAGAGATCCAATTGACATGCTTTCAGTTGCTTTGGAAAGCTGACATTCAGAGCTTTCCAACCATATATAATAGTCTATATTGGAGCATGAAATGAAAGCTCAAATCAGAGTCATATTTAGACCCAAAAACAAGAACATGAAGTTGAAATTCAAGGAGGCATGAATGAGCCCAAAGAAGGTCGAGCACGTTACCAAGGCAAGGAGGAGAAGCATTGTTCATTAACAACGCCAAGGGGCAGAGAATTTGGGCCAAGGAAGGGCACTAGCACGTTGCCAACTTGGAGGAAAGGGTGCATGTCCAGCAACAACTTCAATAAACTTGGTAGCCTGACCTTACCTTCTTTGAGGAAGCATAACTTGAGATAGGAAACTCCAATTGAGATGATTCCAAAAGCATTAGAAAGAAGACATTTTGAGATTTCCAATGATGTATGATAGTCCATATTGAAGCAGAGGATTGAAACTCAAATTCTGGACAACATTAGGCATGCAAGTAAAGTCAAGAAGAAGAAAAGCCAAGTTGTTAGCAACAACTTGGGCTAACAACGCCCAGCACAAAGCCCCCAGCCCAGGAAACTCATGAAGCACATTGCCAACGTGCCTTTACACTGGCGTGTTTGCCAGTAACGTCCCCATTGGGCCAGGAGCATTATGAATGAGCTCCTTCTTTCCTGTTTAGCAACAATTCTTTGATTGACTCCTCCCATTAAGCCAAGAATTCAACAAAGATAAAGCCCATATTGCTAGCCCAATTGAAGATCTCTAAAGGAGTTTTAGGAGTAGTATAAATAGAAGAAAGTTGTATACTTTTAGGGAGATTGGACTTTTACTTTTTTTACTTGTTTTTGGACTTTTGACACTTAGACATTTTTCTATTACACTAGCATTTTTACTTTTTACTTTTTCTCACCGGTCTTCTATTTTGTTTTTCTTGCAACTTTGAATTCCAGTTTTAAGAACTTCTTCTTCTTCTTCTTCACTCTTTTCTACACTTAGTTTAATTTTCATCTTTGCAATTGTTGTTGAATTTAGAGCTATGATTCACTAAACCCCATTTTCATTAGGGGGAGGAGCTCTGTTTATTTGAATGGGTTGATAACTCTTCTTTTCCTTCTTAATTCAAGTGGTTCATCCAAGAAGAAACTCTTGTTCTTCAATTATTCAATCACCATCGAGAGAGGGATTGAATCTATATGAATTGTGTGGTGAACTTGAGAAAGGAGCCATATACTTCAGTTTAGAGTTCATCCTTTCATAATTTCCTTGATTAATACACTTTGGGTTGGTATGTGAGATGTAACCACTCTTGGTTGAGATCCTGGGAATTGTGTGGCTTGAAGGATTAGTTAATGAGCTTCATCTCTTCTCATGAATAATTAGATCACGAGAGTGGTAATTGGTTGTGTTGAGAGAAATTGAGTTACCAAGAGATTGGAACTCAATTACCTACAATCTGCCATGGATCTATACCCATGATTGAGAAGGAATTGATCAACATCAATTCATGAGAATTTGCATCTCTAATCCTTAATGATCTCTTCCATCATTAATTCTCATTTCTTTTGCTCTTTAGTTATTTTGAATACCCATTACCCAATTCCCTTTTATATTCAAGCAATTTAACTTTCCTGCTATTTAGATTCAGTTTCAATTATTTGCAATTTACTTCTCCGCTCTCTACAATTCAGCACTCTACTTTGCTGCAATTTACTTTTGATGTCATTTAAGTTTCTTGCAATTTAAGTTTCCATTATTTACTTTCGGTCATTTTAATTGCTTTCCTTACTTTAGTTCCTAAATTTTCTTGTCATTTAATTCTTTGCAATTTCTTTTAAGCATTCAAATCTCATGAAATCAAAACCATGTTTTCTCAACTAAAATACCAATTAACTAAAGTTTCTTAATCTACCAATCTCCGTGGGATCGACCTTACTCCAGTGAGTTTTACTACTTGATACGATCCGGTATACTTGCCGGTTAAATGTGAAACACTAATTTTCGCATATCAAGTTTTTGGTGCCGTTGCCGGGGATTGGAAAAGACTGACAATGATTAAGTGAATGGTAGTTTAGATTAAGCATTTTTCTTTTCCTTGTTAAAGCCCACTAACTGTTTGATATTTTATTTTGCTAACTTTAACTTCACTCTAGCAATAGAGTGTTTCATTTGTGTTGTTGGTTTGTGTGTTTGTGTATGTCAGAGGCAAGGAGATTTAATCCTGAAGACAAGAGAACCCTCCAAAGGTTAAGAAGAGAAGCAACAGGAAAAGGGATAATTGGTGAAGAGGATTCAGAAGGAGAAGACCAGGTCATGGAGGGCAACTCACATAACCCTGCTGAGGGAGTTGCCAACAATAACAACCCACCTCAGAGGAGAGTTCTAGCTTCCTATACTCTCCCAAATCCAAGACACTGTGGGAGCAGTATACTCGCTCCCAATGTTCATGCAAACAACTTTGAATTGAAGCCTCAGCTCATCACTCTCGTGCAAAACAATTGTTCCTATGGAGGAGGCCCCCTTGAGGATCCAAATCAACACCTATCTGTCTTCCTAAGAATATGTGAAACTGTCAAGACAAATGGTGTGCATCCAGATGTTTACAAGCTGCTATTATTCCCATTTTCTTTGAGGGACAAGGCATTTCAATGGCTAAAGATATTTCCCAAAGAAAGTATCAACAATTGGGATGATCTTGTGAGTAAATTCCTATCCAAGTTCTATCCGCCTCAGAGAATCATCAGGTTGAAAACGGAGGTGCAAACGTTCACTCAAATGGATGGGGAATCATTGTATGAGGCATGGGAAAGATACAAAGCTCTGATTAGGAAATGTCCACCTGAGATGTTCAGTGAATGGGATAAACTTCAAAATTTCTATGAAGGGTTGACTCAAAGATCTCAAGAGTCCTTGGATTACTCTGCAGGAGGCTCGCTACAATTGATGAATACAGTCGAAGAAGCTCAGAATCTCATAGACATGGTGACAAATAACTAATACTTCTTTGCTCATCAGAGGCAACGCCAACCTATTCAAAAGAAGGGTGTATTGGAACTAGAAGGAGTGGACACAATCTTGGCACAGAACAAGCTGATGCACCAACAAATCTAGCAACAAATGGAAATGATGGCTAAGAGAATAGATGGCCTCCAACTAGCTTCAGTGAGCACAACAAATCAAGCTTCAATTGAATGGGGTCAAAATGAAGAAGACAATGTTGAGCAGCAACAAGAACAAGTTCAATACATGCAAAATACCTCAAGTTCATTTCAAAATGACTTCCATGGTGACACATACAACTCATCCTGGAGGAACCACCCCAACCTGAGATGGGGTGATAATCAAAACCAGTGGTAGAAAAACAACAACTCCAACCATTCCCGCAACACACACAACCAAAATCATTCATCTAACAACACTAACCAATACAAGAAACCACAAAACACATATCAACCACCCCACAACAATTCACAAATTCACCAAAATAACTTCTCCACACCACCATTCAACTCACAAAATGCCCACCTCAATGCTCCAAACAACTTCCAGGCACAACAATCATACCCTACCATACCACCCATTGACCATCATGAAACCAGGATCTCAAGTCTTGAAGAAGCCTTGCAAGCCCTTACCTAAAACACACAGTCATTTGCCCAGACCGCTCAAAGTTTAGTCAAGGCGCAAGAGATTTTGCTCAAAGGACAAGAGAGACATGAAGCCACCATGAAGAACCTTGAACGACAATTGGGACAATTGGCCAAACAAGATGAACGGCCAACCAATGTTCTCCCAAGTGATACAATCTCCAATCCAAAGGTCATAGAAAAAGCCATAAAATGGGAGGAGTGCAAAGCAATCACTCTGAGAAGTGGGAAGAAGGTGGAGACAGAAGCCATCACTAAAGAAGAGCACAACAAAGAAGGCTTAAAAGAGGAGGTGATGGAACAAAAGCAGGAGCAAGAAACCTTTACACAAAGTGATAAATTAGCTAAGAAGGAGGCAGTGAAAGCATATCAACCAATGATTCCATACCCTCAAAGGTTCAAGGGAGAGAACAAAGAGAAGCAATACTCCAAATTCTTGGAGATATTCAAGACACTACACATCAACATCCCTTTCATTGAAGCACCTGAACAGATGCCCCTATATGCTAAGTTCATGAAGGAATTATTGACAAAGAAAAGATCCTTGAAAGAGGGAAAACTGTTGTGATGACCAGGGAGTGTAGTGCCATCATCCAGAGAGGGTTGCCAAGAAAGAGGAAGGACCCAGGGAGCTTTCATATCCCTTGCACCATAGGCAACATGATGATTGAGAGAGCATTTTGTGACCTTGGTGCAAGCATAAATCTGATGCCTCTACCTTTGATGAGGAAGCTTCAGATTCATGAATTAAAACCCACAAAAATAGCTCTTCAAATGGCGGATAAATCCATTCAGCAAGCACTTGAGGTTGTGGAGAATGTATTGGTGAAGGTGGACAAATTTTTCCTCCCAGCTGACTTCGTCATTCTAGACTTAGAGGAAGATGACAACACTCCCATCATCCTAGGGAGACCCTTCTTAGCTACTGCCAGGGCATTGATAGATGTTGAAAAAGGAGAATTGATGCTAAGGGTGAATGAAGAGCATATAGTATTTCATGTCTTCAAGAATTTGCAAGATTCTACCCAAGAGGAAGAGTGTATGAAGATTGATTCCATAGACCCAAACTTAAAAGAGGCATCTGATGAAACACTTCCAATGCACCTAAACTCATGCTGGAAAAGAAAGGAAGAGGTAGAAGTGTTGCAACAAGCTTAAAGAATAGAGCAGAAGCTACAACCAAAGCGTGCATTTGAGATTCTCAGCAAGGACATTCTAAAAATTGAGGCTCCAAAACCTGAACTACCTCCTGAAAAAGAAAAGAACCCCAAGAAGAAAGTGCCAAGAGGATGGAGAAACAAGAAAATCCCCACTGAAGGTTTCTCACCAGGGGATAAAGTGATGCTAACTTACCAACCAATGGAAACATCTCCACACTTTTCTGGATATTACACAGTGAATAAAATCCTCTCACTTGAACATGTGGAAATCATCAAGAAGGATACTGGAAGGAAGCTCATGGTGAGAGGGGAAGGATTAAGGCACTATGATCATCATCCTCCCTAAAGAGGGACAACTGTCAAGCTAATGACGATAAAAGAGCGCCTGTTGGGAGGCAACCCAACCTTAGGTAACTACTTTTTTATACTCTTCTCAGAATAAATGGTTAGTTCAACTTCTATGTATTGCAAGGAATTAAGTTTGGTGTTCCACACCAATGTGATTGTATCAACAAAGAAAAAAAATTAAGGGTGAATGCATGGTACTAAGTTTGGTGTTCCACCAACATTCATGAAAAACAAAGTAACCCTTGAGACAATTATGAATAATCACAAATCCCAAACAATCATAGAAATTGACTAAACCTGCAATTTCAATTGTTTACCTTTTAGTCCTGCATTTTATTTACTCATAGACTTAAAGCACATGATGTAGTATGCATGCATGAAAGAAGCATTCTGTGTTGGCATATAGAGGTAGGCAAGGAACTAAGTTTGGTGTTCCCACACCAACTTAAGGTCAAGAACTCACAAGCATACCTGCATGCTAACCATCTCTCAAGTGCTTGGGAACAAGCAACTTTCAAAGTTTATTGTAGACAGTCACTTCAATCTTGGGAAGGATTAAGCATCATCAACCAAAGAGACAAAGAGGGATGTAAAGACCAACAATGATGATGATAAGGAGTAAAGCAAGTAAACTCCAAAAGGTTGTATTGTTAAGTGATTGTCTTTTATTTAAAACTATTATGATTGAAAGCAATATTGCACCCCTGCTTGTCTGCTTAGCATAATCTCCTTAAAAGTTCAATAACTAAGATGCTAAATACATCATAGCACCATACACTTGAGAATTTGCTTACACTCAAGATCTATAAATTGCAAACAGAGAACATTTCTTTGAAAAGAATGATTGAGGAGTCAAAAATTTGTTTTGAGGCAAGCAAAAGATTAAGAGAAGTGGTGGTTCTAGTTGTATGATTGTGTATTGAGGTTGCATGTTTGTGAAAACCTGCATGGGAGCTCATTGGCAGGAAAGAGAGTTCAAAGAAGTATTGTGGAGATTCTCAAATATCTTTTGATCCAAGAAGAAAAAAAAAAAGAAAGAACATGGCAAAAGGCTCTGAGCATCAATTACTAGGAAGAAAAAGAAAGAAATAAGAACTCAAAGAGTTATTATCCTTGTTAAATGCTTGTGTTAGAATTGCGTCAAAGAGAGAGGCTTGAGTAAGTAAATCCTAAGGGGTGCTTCAACACCTAATACCTTAAAACCAACTGGTTTGGGAGTATTGATTGAAAGCTTATCTAAAGAGCCGTTTTGAGACATGACACTTAGAGTCAAGGCCAAGACACAAAAACTATAAGACTGCTTCAAGGTGATTACCTATAGAGAGATTTCCATGATATCATTTGAATGAAAGTCCTAAGATCTAAGACTTCCAAAATGTAGGGACTAATAAGCACTGGAATCCTTGCATGAGCATATAATTCAGAGTTCACCCCACTATCACTTAATCACTTCACTCACCAAGGCATTACAAGCTATCCCTCAACTTGTTCCAATTAAAAGAAACCTGTGTGCATAGTTCTTTTCTTGCTTGAGGACAAGCAAGGTTTAACTTTGGTGTTGTGATGCATTTGCATCTTTGCTATATTAGCTAGGTAGTTTAAGTAGTTTTAGCTTAATTTCATTCACTTTCTTTGAAATAAACAAGCATTTGTGTGAGTTTTCTCTCCATGCATTCATGAACCAAGAACTAGGTGGAATTTGGCCATATTTGCGCAAAGAATTCAAGGAGTTGACAAATGAATTAGCATGAATGAATCTCTTGAAAATTGTTGCATAGAATGGCAAAACTTTGAAGCAAATTATTTGGTTAATGATAGGTAATAAAGCAAGAAGGTCAAGCCAGCAAGAATTGGAGCAAGAAAGAATGGGGACACAGCAAGCTTGGCAAGGAGGAAGAGACTTGGGAGTTGCCAACGTGCATTATCACTTGAGTGTTTGGCAATAATGCCAAGTAGTCCTGGAAGGTGAATTTGAAGCCCCAAGCAAGTTACCAACTTGAATTTACAATGGCATGTTTGAGGGCAACTCCAACAATCCAAAGCAAGCCAAGAAGAGCGGGTTGGCACGTTGCCAACTCCCCAAACTACTAGCGTGGTCCATAGCAACGCCAGGGAGCAAAACTTGGAAGGAAACAGCTCCCTAGCACGTTGCCAACGCCACCAACAAGGGCGTGTTTGGTGACAACGCCAGCAGCAAGAAGGCGTGGATAAGAAGGGTGTGAAGCACGTTGCCAAAGCCAAGTTCTGAAGGCATGTTCCTTGGCAACGCAACAAGCAACCTTGGAAGGCAACTTCTAGCCTCGAGCATGTTGTCCACCTGTAGTAACAAGGGCGTGTTTGAAGGCAACGCCAGCAACAACGCCAAGAGTAAGATTTTAGGCCAACCAAGAGCTCGAGCACGTTGTTGCCTTGGGTATGAACTAGAGTGTCCATCAACAACGCCCAACAATGCAAGGCATCCCTGGAGAGTAAATTTGGGCGTTGCCAACTTGGAGAAAGGGGGCGTGTTCCTTGGCAACGCAGGCAAGCAAGGATGCTGGGCCAAGGAAGAGCTCAAGAGCGTTGCCAACTTGGGAATGCATTGGCGTGCTCGTCAACAACGCATTAATGCTTGGAGCTAGGAAGCATAAGTTAACACGTTGGCAACTTGAACGAACAAAGGAGTGTTTGCCAAAAACGCTGGAGAGCTGGACAGCCTGACCTTACCTCCTTCAGTGGAGTATATCTTGAGCTACAAAACTCCAAATGAAGTGATGTCAACGGCATTTGAAAGTAGACATCCAGAGCTTTCCAATGATAGATAATAGAATGGGTTTGACATTCGTTTGAAGCTTCAAAAGCTGGCTTTATTTGGAACCTCAGAAACTAAACACGTTGGCAACTTGGAATCCAAGTTGGCAACGCCCTTGCTAAAATTTGGCTTCCTGGGAGGCATAACCCACGCTGCCAACTTGGGGAAGGTGAAGGTGTGTTTGCTAGCAATGCCTGCAAAGCTTAGCAGCCTTAGAAGGTTACCCACGTTGCCAACTTGAGAATGTGAAGGCGTGTTTGTCAAAAACGCCGGCAACCCTGGCAGCCTGACCTTGTCATTTTCAATGGAGCATAACTTGAGCTACAGAGATCCAATTAACATGCTTCCAGTTGTGTTGGAAAGCTAACATTCACAGCTTTCCAACCATATATAATAGTTTATAGTGGAGCATGAAATGGAAGCTCAAATCAGAGTCATATTTAGACCCAAAAACAAGAACATGAAGTTGAAATTCAAGGAGGCATGAATGAGCCCAAAGAAGGTCGAGCACGTTACCAAGGCAAGGAGGAGAAGGCGTGTTCATTAACAACGCTAAGGGGGAGAGAATTTGGGCCAAGGAAGGGCACTAGCACATTGCCAACTTGGAGGAAAGGGTGCGTGTCCAGCAACAACTTTAACAAACTTGGCAGCCTGACCTTACCTTCTTTGAGGAAGCATAACTTGAGATAGGAAACTCCAATTGAGATGATTCCAAATGCATTAGAAAGAAGACATTCTGAGCTTTCCAATGATGTATGATAGTCCATATTGAAGCAGAGGATTGAAACACAAATTCTGGGAAACATTAGGCATGCAAGTAAAGTCAAGAAGAAGAAAAGCCAAGTTGTTGGCAACAACCTGGGCTAACAACGCCCAGCACAAAGGCCCCAGCCCAGGAAACTCATGAAGCACGTTGCCAACGTGCCTTTACACTGGCGTGTTTTCCAGTAACGTCCCCATTGGGCCAGGAGCATTATGAATGAGCTCCTTCTTTCCTGTTTAGCAACAATTCTTCGATTGACTCCTCCCATTAAGCCAAGAATTCAACAAAGATAAAGCCCATATTGCTAGCCCAATTGAAGATCTCTAAAGGAGTTTTAGGAGTAGTATAAATAGAGAAAAGTTGTATACTTTTAGGGAGATTGGACTTTTACTTTTTTACTTGTTTTTGGACTTTTGACACTTAGACATTTTTCTATTACACTAGCATTTTTACTTTTTACTTTTTCTCACCGGTCTTCTATTTTGTTTTTCTTGAAACTTTGAATTCCAGATTTAAGAACTTCTTCTTCTTCTTCATTCTTTTCTACACTTATTTTAATTTTCATCTTTGCAATTGTTGTTGAATTTAGAGCTATGATTCACTAAACCCCATTTTCATTAGGGGGAGGAGCTCTGTTTATTTGAATGGGTTGATAACTCTTCTTTTCCTTCTCAATTCAAGTGGTTCATCCAAGAAGAAACTCTTGTTCTTCAAAGATTCAATCACCATTGAGAGAGGGATTGAATCTATATGAATTGTGTGGTGAACTTGAGAAAGGAGCCATATACTTCAGTTTAGAGTTCATCCTTTCATAATTTCCTTGATTAATACACTTTGGGTTGGTATGTGAGATGTAACCACCCTTGGTTGAGATCCTGGGAATTGTGTGGCTTGAAAGATTAGTTAATGAGCTTCATCTCTTCTCATGAATAATTAAATCACGAGAGTGGAAATTGGTTGTGTTGAGAGAAATTGAGTTACCAAGAGATTGGAACTCAATTACCTACAATCTGCCATGGATCTATACCCATGATTGAGAAGGAATTGATCAACATCAATTCATGATAATTTGTATCTCTGATCCTTAATGATCTCTTCCATCATTAATTCTCATTTCTTTTGCTCTTTAGTTATTTTGAATACCCATTACCCAATTCCCTTTTACAATTTAACTTTCCTGCTATTTAGATTCAGTTTCAATTATTTGCAATTTACTTCTCCGCTCTCTACAATTCAGCACTCTACTTTCTTGCAATTTACTTTTGATGTCATTTAAGTTTCTTGCAATTTATGTTTCCATTATTTACTTTTGGTCATTTTAATTGCTTTCCTTACTTTAGTTCTTAAATTTTCTTGTCATTTAATTCTTTGCAATTTCTTTTAAGCATTCAAATCTCATGAAATCAAAACAATGTTTGCTCAACTAAAATACCAATTAACTAAAGTTGCTTAATCTACCAATCTCTGTGGGATCGACCTCACTCCAGTGAGTTTTACTACTTGATACGATCCGGTATACTTGCCGGTTAAACGTGAAACATTAATTTTTGCGTATCAGAGTTCTCTCCAGGTACAGGTTCCTGGAGGTGGCAAACACTGGATACTTCAGCTCACAGTATCTGTTTGCAAATTTAACTGGATCATTAGCAGTGAAGAGCTGGTCAGCCTTTTCCCGCCAGGAGTCGTCATGCATAATGTCGAGGACGGACATAGAGGATTCGCCTCTTTTCCGTTTGCTAGTGGTTGCTTTGCCTTTTCCTTTGCGCTGAGGGTCAGACATCCTGAAAAGCAGAAGTTCCAGGGTATAATTGAAGGACAAAGTAGGAAAACAAGTAGGCAAATAGAATAATAACAATATAAGAACATAGTGGCAGAAGAGCAGTAGAATTATGAAATGAGTTAAGTATATGTTCATTATGGATTGTATTTGAGTTAGAAATCTGAGATGAAAAATCACAATCCAAAATGTAATATAAGTAGAATTCATGTTAATTAGGAAAAATAATAATCATGCCTTGAGTTAGAAAGTTAAAGTAAATAGTAAAAAACCAAAAAGAGAAGTTTGAAAGTTAGATCGGTTAGGATTGAAAAAGAGGTTAGAAAGTGGAAATCAGTGAGTTAGGAGAAAGAAAATTAAAGTGAGTGGCATTGATAAATGTTTCCTAGGTAACAATAAATTCACAAATTTAAAGAATAATCAACTCATATTCAAGCAAAAATTTCAGTGTATTGATGATAATTCAGAAGGATAGAAAAGTTGCCAAACTAACATGAAATCATCAATAGTGCAAGTTATTAACTAGGGGGTCAAAAGGAATAAGAATGCTAGCCCGGCAGGCATGAATCGGTTTGGTTGTAGCCAAGTAGGGCAAAATAGTAAGTTACCAAACTTAATACATGAAAACAATTTACAGAAAATTGGGCAGCATTCCGGCTAAAATTGGATGATCCCGAAAATAAAAATAGTTCATATAAATTAAAATAAAGCTACAAATAGATACAGATAATATGAACATGAAAAAGCAATGTAACAACAGCAAGAAACATGGAAGAACAATGTATGAACAATATGAGTATCACAGCAAAATCAGAATTGCGAAATAGATAAAACATGTAGCAAGAACAGCGCAATTATCAGGCCTAAATCCACTAACCACATCCTAGCTACCTAACCACCTAAAATCCACTACAAACATGCATCTCTAACTAGCCTAATTCGAACATAAACTGAAAAATAAATAACTACAAGTGATAGAGAAATTGGCGTTCGGCGGAACCTGGTATGTATAAGAACAGAGGTGAGGGCAGAGAGATGGTGGTGGTGATGCAGCGGCGCTGGGGGAGGGGCACAGCGGCGCAGTGGCGGAGCAGGGGCGGTGGCAGGGGGTTTCGGGTTGGGGTTAATGGTGGAGGGGGTGGGTAAGAAGGGAGGTAGGTGAGGGTTGTGGTGGTGGGAGGCAGCACTGGTGGCGGGGTGGTTGTGGCTGGCCGCGGTGGGGGGGCAGCGGTGGTTGAGGTAAGAAGAGAGAGAAGAAGGAGGGGGGAAGGAAGAAGGAGGGAGGAAGAAGGGCGTCGGCGGTCGGGGTGGTGCGGCAGTCAGGTCTGGCTCGGTGGTCGGAATGGTGGCTGGGAGTGGTGGTGGTTGGTGGTGGGAGAAGGGAAGGAGTTGTAGAGAAAAGAGGAAGAAGGGAGGGGGTTATGGGGCGCGACGGGTAGGGTTTCGCGTGGAAAAGATGGGTTAGTGATTTTGAATCCACACGAACGCGTGGGGCACGCGATCGCGTGACTAGGGTGAAATGGGATTGACGCGGTCGCGTGATTGACGCGATCACGTGGGTTGGGTAAAAGATGGATGACGCGGACGCGTGAGGCATGCGACCGCGTCGCTGTAAATTGTGCTAAACGCACAATTCCAACGTCATTTTAGCGCAACTCTCTGTTTCCATTTAGGGAGGCCATGATATCCACGCGATGCGGACGCGTCACTCACGCTTCCGCATTGGATGAGTGTTTTCCAAGTGACGCGTTCGCGTCAGGGACGCGACCGCGTGGGCCGTTTGTGCTAAACGCACACCAGCCGCACGATTCCAGCCCAGATTTCTGGGCGTTGGATCTTTACGCCGATTTCCAGGTCACGCGTTCGCATGAGTGACGCGGACGCGTGGGAGGTATGTTTTCGTAACTGACGCGGACGCGTTAGCGACACGGTCGCGTGGAATAATTTGTGCCAAAGGCACGCCTCCAGCCACGCTTTCGCGTGACTTTCTGTTCACTTTTTCTTCCTAATGCACTTGTGACGCAGACGCGTCAGCGATGCTTACGCGTCACGTGCAACCATTTTTTTTATGTAATTATGCAGTATGCAATGCTGATGCAAATGCTATGAATAATATTCAAGTTCAATGAAAATAATATAATATAAAAACAAACAAAACGAAATAAAATTGAAACAGGAATGATCATACCATGGTGGGTTGTCTCCCACCTAGCACTTTTAGTTAAAGTCCTTAAGTTGGACATTTGATAAGTTTCTTGTTATGGTGGCTTATGCTTAAATTCATCCAGAAATCTCCACCAATGTTTGGAATGCCAACAGCCTCCGGGGTCCCAAACTAGGCATGTAAAGCTTATGAACAGCTTCAAACAGATTCTCAGGCTCCCGGGGTGACGAATGTCAGAATATTTTCTGGGATCCCAAACTTTGCTTTTAAATCCGCCTTTGTCTTGATCTATATTCTTCCATCCGGGCGGTTTAGAAATTGTATTCTCACCAAGATGACCAAAAGTCTTCCGAGACCCATTCAATTGAACTTGATACCAATCCGTGCACTTCGAATTGAAGCGTGGAACCTTATTGAATCTTGCACACCAGCTCTTAGTACGAGCCATTTCCCTCTTAATCTTAAAGTCGCAGAGAGCTCTAAGCTGGCCATCTGTTTCAAGCAAACCATATTCAAGTGGAAAATTAAAGATAAAGGTTAAGGATTGTACCCACTTGAAGCTTGTATTAGGTGGTAATGGCCTTGGGATAGGTGTTTCCAGTGGTTCTGTAAGCTCTACTCCCTTGTATTTTTCTGTGAATTCCTCCACTTCCTTACAAAATTCTTCAACTGCAACTGCATCCTGATCAAGGTCTTCTATGTCTTCCTCGTCACTTAAGTCATACATTGGAGGTTGAGAGAAATCTACCTCGACGTCATCTTTGTATTCACTTGGATAAGGTTCTTCAGGCTCATGGAGTTTAGTTGAGGATGTAAGTTTGTGACTAGGAGAGCTTGATTCATGGTCATCACTGCTTAAGGAATCAATTTCTTGGTCTGTTTCGTCCAATTTTTCACAAGGTATATGCATTGGAGGTTGTGCATTATCCTCCTTGGCATCAAATTCGAATGTCTCGGCGGAATTCTTTACAGTTCTCGATTCCCATGGAGGTTCAGCATCTCCTAAATCTTCAACCACTTCTTCCTCTACAACTATCATGGCTTCCTCCACTTGTTCCAATACAAAGCCATGCTCCTCATTGTCCACCGAAGTTTCTAGTGTCTCCTTCATGCTACGCTCTTCTTTAGATTCTCCACATGTAGCCATGGGAGTACTTTGAGTGCTCAGATGTCGGGAAGCTATTATATTTACTACCTCGGTTAAGGCAGTAGTGAGTTCCAGTACGTTCCTTTGCATCTTCGCTTGCCCTTGAAGAATAAGACGAAGTTTGTCATTCATTGGAGGTTGGGGCGGATATGAGGGTTCAAAATAAGAATGTGGTAGTTCTTGGGAGTAATTGGATTGGGATTGTGGTGGATAAGGGTCATACGATGGTGAATGATGAAAAGGAACTTGTGAGTGTGGTGGTTCAAAGCTATGGTGAGAGGATGGTCTATAAGGACAGGGTGGGGCTTGTTGGTAATTACAAGGGGTTCCACCATATCTATCAGCTTGGTATGCATTGTGGAGTGGTCCTTGCCCGCGATACCTTGGGGGGTGTTGTTGCCTAAATGGTTGATCAGGTCCTCTTGGCTCCATCCATCTTTGATTGTTTAGACCTTGATGCATATTCCTATTATTGCATCCACTCCTTTCAACAAATTTAGAACCAAACTTAAAGCGAGAGGGGTGAGAATTCATAGTAACTAATAGAAATAAAAGGGAAAAACAAAAACAAATAAACAAGTAAAAGGGAAAAAAAATATTTACAATAACCAATAATAAGGCACACGTTTGCAATTCCCCGGCAACGGCGCCATTTTGAAGAACGGTAGTTTGATGGTTTAGAATTCAGAATAAATTCCCGTTGCAAGTATAGTTTCTAAACCAAGCAATCATCCTTTCTTACAAACGTTTTGGTTGTCACAAGTAACAAACCCAATAAAATTTATAAACCGACGTATTCAAACCTTGGGTCGTCTTCTCAAGGAATTGCAGGGGGTGTTCTTATTATAAGTTATGGAAAACAGTATTTTTGGGTTTTCAAAGGTTTGAACAAGGAAAATAAATTGCAGGAATTAATAAATTAATATCTAATAAAACTCTTGCCAAGGGATGAAAATTCGGAAGTCCTATCCTAGTTACTCTTATGAGAATTGAGTTTAATCCCACTTAGTTAACCTTTACGAAAGTAAGGGAAAGTCAAGTGGACTAATTAGTTAGATCCCCAAGTCCTAGCTAACTCCTAAGGAAAGACTAGAGTTAGTGGAATTCGATTCAATTAGAGAAATTAATTAACAATCACAATAAGTTTGATAACTTAAGAGCCTCCAGTTAATCAATTAAAGCCAAGAATATAAAAAAGGCTAAATAAGAATCATAAATCTGAAATACCTCAACGTATATTAAATAAAGAAAATCCAGACATGAATAGTTCATGAGCCAATTTGGTAACATAAGTAATTAAATAAAAGCATTAAAGTATCTGAAAGTAAAAGAGAAATATAAAGTAAAAGGAATATTGAACCTGAGAGGAAGTTGAAATAATAAAGTTGAAATAATAAGAAATCCTAATTTCTTTAAGAGGAATCCTAATCCTAAAACCTAAGAGAGAAGAGAGAACCTCTCTCTCTAAAAGTGAATGATGATAGACTCTCCTTTTGAATGGATGCATTCCCCCACATTATAACTGTAACGACCCAATTTTCAGTACGCCTAGGACATACCAGAAACTGAGTGCTACCAATTTGTCATCCTAATTATTATCTATTATTTATTATATGAGCCTGATTCGTTGTTAGAAGCGTAGTTAGTTAGCGAGTAATTTTTTTGAAAATATTTGGATTAATAAACAGAATCATTTATAATCAATTCACAAATAATAACAGATAAAACAGTTATAAACAACCACACATAAATTCATCACAAGTAGTTGACAACATTCGGTGATTCAGCCTTTATTAGAATATAGACTGTTAGTTAGAACACCCCTAGATATAGCTAAATGATATCTATATACATATATATATATATATATATATATACAACATCCCAGGTCCTGACCTATTCAAGAGGTCCCTAAGCTGGCACCTAGGCTAGCCTAGACTCTATACTCACCTAGTCCCTCTAAACTACTAAAGCGAGGGAAAGTACGTTCTAGGTCTTCAAAACTCAAGTCAAGTGGAACGTCACCAAAAGGTAGAACATCATCTGCTACTCCTCTGCACGATCAGACATTGCCATAAGACGTCTCTCTGGTACCTCATCAAGTAGCCACACAACAGGAGTCTCGTACACAGGATTTAGGTTAAAGTTCACGTACAAACGGGGTGCAGACTTTGGCTGGTCTCACAGTATATACATATAAATAGAAAATGGGATTCACCCTAGACTCAGACTACCTAGAGCAGAATCCTCTTTGCAAACGGTCGACAGCGAACTACGGAAAGGAACTCTTGCTTCCTTCTGAAGGGGGAAGGAAGAGAGAAGGGGTAAGAACTGGGGAGTCCTTAGTAGGGTCGGGGTTATTAGTTAAGTTCATTAATTCTGTGTTGTTTAGCAGATAAATAGCAGAATACAAAAAGGCAATAACTAGAAGATACAGATAAATAGAAAAGATAGAGAAAACAGATAGTAGAACACAAACAGAAGAATACAAGAAAATAACACAAACACAGACACAGAGAATAGAATACAAACAAAGAAAGCATACATTCATGCAACAATCATAATAGAGAAAATGCACAACCAAGTATGATGCATGTCAAGCCCTAGTGCAGGTAATGAGCTCATTTGTCGGTTACATACCCGCTCCCGACGTTATCCGGAGTCCTTTGACCAGGTAAGGCTTCCCTGTTGGCAATGCCTCTCGCAAGAGTCCTTTGACTTGTGAGGCAAACCACTGCAAGAGTCCTTTGACTTGCATGGCGGAGCTAGTTAAGTTATATCTACTCAACACACTCACTGTAATTGTCCTTTGACTTATAGGAGCACACACACACTCACTGTAAGAGTCCTTTGACTTACAGGAGTATATGTTAGTTGTGTTTTCTCGATACCTCTGTAAGATTCTTCTGACTTACAGAATAGCATTATAGCTAAGTATCCCAGGAAAGCACTCTCAGTGGTCGTACCACCATCTATCTGACTGCCTTCACACAGCAGATCATCACATAATCATTCTCATTATCATCATTCATTATCATTCTCATTATTTATCATCACTTTCACATTCTTATGCAGTACCTTTTTCTTTCTCTGTTCAATCATACTATACAAACTTTACATCTTTCACTTTTACAACATCTTAACTCAAACCATTTCTCTTTATCAGAATACTTTTTTCTCTTTGTCTTTCTAATCTAATATGATTACTCTTTTCTCTTAATCTATTTACTCTATTATGGTTATTCTGTTCTCTGTATCTCTTTACTCTGCTCTGGTTACTCTTTTCTCTGCTTAACGTATGTATTTAAAGCTTATGTAAATTTTGATATGATTAGTTAGCTAGCCTGTCCCAAGTATAGGTTCATTAAGTCTATACTGAAATAGTTTAACTTTTCATATTATACCTAACCCTGGGTGCAACTCAAGAACTAACTATGTTGTTCCTAGTTCGTTTACTAATCTCTATCTGTTTTTCTGTCATTAAAACTTTACAGACTTTTCTTTGGTGTTTATCTTTTCTTTAACTTTTTATCTTTCATTTATCTTTGCCTCACAAACATGTTATTACCACTCCCTAAGTGTTTTATGAAGGTAATTATGAGATTCTGCGCTTAAAGTTGTCTTTCTAAAGCTTTTACGGAAAACTGCCTTTTCCGCATTATTTTATTATTTTTATTAAAATATTATTTTTAATTAAATATTATTATTTAATATTTTATTATTATTTATTATTTTATTAATATATTTTCGTAAATTACCTTCCTTTAACCTTTTACTTTATAAATTCACTTTTTACCACCCGTAACTTTTAATATTTCTACTTTAACCACCCTAACTTTCAGAAATTACAAAATAACCCCTCAAACACCAAAATATTTACTTCCTTGCCCTTTCTAAGATCTAAAAGGTGTTCTTCATTGTTCTTTACCACACTCAAAGTGTTCTTCGTAAATTCTTTAGATTTTTTCTCTATTTTCACCCGTTTTTCAAGCTTTTCAGTAACCGATTTTTACCATAATTCATAATAAATTCCCAGCCACTAAAACCCCATCTTTTCTACATAATTTTAACACAAATTGAACCCCAATTTAATCTCTAGGGTTCGTTTTTCCAGCAGCCCTCAAGAACAACATTCATAGCTTAAATATCATCAAATTTCATCAAAATTTTAACAAACTTTTACCAAGAATAACTCATATAAGAAATCAATTTCAAGCATAACCAAACCATATCATAATCACACATCTCAAACACAATCAATCAAGATTAAATTCGTCACACCCTACCTGGTTTTGCTGCTCCTAATTCAGTTAGACTTTCAGGTGGTCCTTTAGCACTTTTTCCTCCTAAATCACATCAAGAACAACTTTAAATCCAAAAATCCTCAACTAACCAAATCTCCCTCAGCATGTTAGGAGGTGATTTATAACCTTAGACTTGCTGGAAAGTCACATTTCTTGGCCCTCAAATCAAGTTAAGCATGATTCCTAAGGAAGAACATCAAGAAAACACATGTTTAAGCATGTTTCCTTGAAAACCGAATTGAAAGGGGAAAGGAACAGCCATCTCACCTTATTTCCAGCCTTGATAATTTACATGGTTATGTAGAGGAAGAAGAGAGGATCATTTTGGTGAAATCGGAGTTTTGATTTGAGTTTTGGTTTAGAAGAAATCAAGCTATGAAGATTAAGTGTTCATGAAGTTTTCTCTCTTTTCTCTCCTTTCAATTTCGGCCAAAGGGAGTAAATTACCAGCCTTGGAGTGTCTTGGGGGTGTAAGGTGAGTTGTGATTGGTTGGCTGGGAGGTGGGTTAAAATAATATTAAAATATCTCAGGTGTATAACTACTAAAACTAGATGTATCAGAACACTTGTAAAAACATCTCTAAAAATTATTTTCTAAGCTTCTAGCATAAATGAAACTAGTAACATATTTATTATGAGAATAAAACATGTATAATGAGGCCTTAGCATTGCTAAAGTCATCAGAGAGTGCTGGTGCTAAGCTGCACCAGTAAACTATGAACCCGGTTAAACCGATTTCCTGTTTTTAACTAAAACAGACCAGGTAACCTTATAATATCATTCAAGCATCTTATAATACTAATATAATGATAATATTATACTATTATCTCTCTTCTCTCATGAGTTGAGTCCGGTTCATCAAACTGAGACTATTTACGAAAACTAGAATCAGAACTCCTAACCGATATGGTTCAAAAACTAGGTTCTTCGCGATTGCGTTGCCAGGCTTGTCTCAACTAAGATCCTGAGTTAAAGATAATATAATGACATTGAGGATTGAGATGCTTGATGATAAAGAAGAGGTATTCCCTTTACTGATCTTTCGGAGAAATCTGTGTCTTCAGAAATGATCTCGCGTACTTGAAAATTAGGGTTGTTACATTCTACCCTCCTAAAAGAAAATTTTGCCCTCAAAATTTCAGCCGCATGCAAGAATCCATTTTCAAGAGATCTATTTCCTTCAAGCCAACCTAACGAACAGATCAGTTCATTCCTTACAGCATCCAAATCTAACACAACCATAGCCATGAAGATCATAACAGCTATGAAAATAGCTGTAGCTCACGTCGATTTGTCATTCAGAGCTCGATTAAACCATGTCTATTCACAGTCATTGAGTTCTTATCCGCACCAAACAATCAATATTAAGGTGATCAGTCTTAATATCTCAAGCTAGGCACGAACATTCCCAAAATGAGCACTCATAGACATTCATGCCCAATGTATCTTAAAGATACCCTAACAGCATGAGACACACAAGCAGAGTATGCAGAAAAGCATAGTCAGTCAACTCCCCAAGCTCTATTGGGAACGAATTGCTCTGATACCAAATTGTAACGACCCAATTTTCAGTACGCCTAGGACATACCAGAAACTGAGTGCTACCAATTTGTCATCATAATTGTTATCTATTATTTATTATATGAGCCTAATTCGTTGTTAGAAGCGTAGTTAGTTAGCGAGGTAGTTTTGTTTTGAAAATATTTGGATTAATAAACAGAATCATTTATAATCAATTCACAAATAATAACAGATAAAATAGTTATAAACTACCACACATAAATACATCACAAGTAGTTGACAACATTCGGTGATTCAGCCTTTATTAGAATATAGACTGTTAGTTAGAATACCCCTAGATATAGCTAAATAATATCTATATACATATATATACATACAACATCCCAGGTCCTGACCTGTTCAAGAGGTCCCTAAGCTGGCACCTAGGCTAGCCTAGACTCTATACTCACCTAGTCCCTCTAAACTACTAAAGCGAGGGAAAGTACGATCTAGGTCTTCAAAACTCAAGTCAGGTGGAACGTCACCAAAAGGTAGAACATCATCTGCTACTCCTCTGCACGATCAGACATTGCCATAGGACGTCTCTCTGGTACCTCATCAAGTAACCAAACAACAGGAGTCTCGTACACAGGATTTAAGTTAAAGTTCACGTACAAATGGGGTGCAGACATTGGCTGGTCTCACAGTATATACATATAAACAGAGAACGAGATTCACCCTAGACTCAGAAGACTACCTAGAGCAGAATCCTTTTTGCAAACGGTCGTCAGCGAACTACGAAAAGGAACTCTTGCTTCCATCTGAAGGGGGAAGGAAGAGAGAAGGGGTAAGAACTGGGGAGTTCTTAGTAGGGTCGGGGTTATTAGTTAAGTTCATTAATTCTGTGTTGTTTAGCAGATAAATAACAGAATACAAAAAAGCAATAAATAGATGATACAGATAAATAGAAAAGATAGAGAAAACAGATAGCAGAACATAAACAGAAGAATACAAGAAAATAACGCAAACACAGACACAGAGAATAGAATACAAACAAAGAAAGTATACATTCATGCAACAATCATAATAGAGAAAATGCACAACCAAGTATGATGTATGTCAAGCCCTAGTGCAGGTAATGAGCTCATTTGTCGGTTACATACCCGCTCCCGACATTACCCGGAGTCCTTTGACCAGGTAAGGCTTCCCTGTTGGCAATGCCCCTCGCAAGAGTCCTTTGACTTGTGAGGCAAACCACTGCAAGAGTCCTTTGACTTGCATGGCGGAGCTAGTTAACTTATATCTGCTCAACACATTCACTGTAAGAGTCCTTTGACTTACAGGAGTATATGCTAGTTGTGTTTTCTCGATACCTCTGTAAGAGTCCTCTGACTTACAGAATAGCATTATAGCTAAGTATCCCAGGAAAGCACTCTCAGTGGTCGTACCACCATCTATCTGACTGCCTTCACGCAGCAGATCATCACACAATCATTCTTATTATCATCATTCATTATCATTCTCATTATTTATCATCACTTTCACATTCTTATGTAGTACCTCTTTCTTTCTCTGTTCAATCATACTATACAAACTTTACATCTTTCACTTTTACAACATCTTAACTCAAACCATTTCTCTTTATCAGATTACTTTTTTCTCTTTGTCTTTCTAATCTAATATGATTACTCTTTTCTCTTAATCTATTTACTCTATTATGGTTATTCTGTTCTCTGTATCTCTTTACACTGCTCTGGTTACTCTTTTCTCTGCTTAACGTATGTATTTAAAGTTTATGTAAATTTTGATATCATTAGTTAGCCTGTCCCAAGTATAGGTTCATTAAGTCTATACTGAAACAGTTTAACTTTTTATATTATACCTAACCCTGGGTGCAACTCAAGAACTAACTATGTTGCTCCTAGTTGGTTTACTAATCTCTGTCTGTTTTTCTGTCATTAAAACTTTACAGACTTTTCTTTGGTGTTTATCTTTTATTAAACTTTTTATCTTTCGTTTATCTTTGCCTCACTAACATGTTATTACCACTCCCTAAGTGTTTTATGAAGTTAATTATGAGATTCTACGCTTAAAGTTGTCTTTCTAAAGCTTTTACGGAAAACTGCCTTTTCCGTATTATTTTATTATTTTATTAAAATATTATTTTTAATTAAATATTATTATTTAATATTTTATTATTATTTATTATTTTATTAATATATTTTCGAAAATTACCTTCCTTTAACCTTTTACTTTATAAATTCACTTTTTACCACCCGTAACTTTTAATATTTCTACTTTAACCACCCTAATTTTCAGAAATTACAAAATAACCCCTCAAACACCAAAATATTTACTTCCTTGCCCTTTCTAAGATCTAAAAGGTGTTCTTCATTGTTCTTTACCACACTCAAAGTGTTCTTCGTAAATTCTTTAGATTCTTTCTCTGTTTTCACCCGTTTTTCAAGCTTTTCAGTAACCGATTTTTACCATAATTCATAATAAATTCCCAGTCACTAAAACTCCATCTTTTCTACCTGATTTTAACACAAATTGAACCCCAATTTAATCTCTAGGGTTTGTTTTTCCAGCAGCCCTCAAGAACAACATTCATAGCTTAAATATCATCAAATTTCATCAAAATTTCAACAAACTTTCACCAAGAATAACTCATGTAAGCAATCAATTTCAAGCATAACCAAACAATATCATAATCACACATCTCCAACAAAATCAATCAAGATTAAATTCGTCATACCTACCTGGTTTTGCTGCTCCTAATTCAGTTAGACTTTCAGGTGGTCCTTTAGCATATTTTCCTCCTAAATCACATCAAGAACAACTTTAAATCCAAAAACCCTCAACTAACCAAATCTCCCTCAGCATGTTAGGAGGTGATTTCTAACCTTATACTTGCTGGAAAGTCACGTTTCTTGGCCCTCAAGTCAAGTTAAGCATGATTCCTAAGGAAGAACATCAAGAAAACACATGTTTAAGCATGTTTCCTTGAAAACCGAATTGAAAGGGGAAAGGAACAGCCATCTCACCTTATTTCTAGCCTTGATAAGTTACATGGTTATGTAGAGGAAGAAGAGAGGATTATTTTGGTGAAATCGGAGTTTTGATTTGAGTTTTGGTTCAGAAGAAATCAAGCTTTGAAGATTAAGTGTTCATGAAGTTTTTTCTCTTTTCTCCCCTTTGAATTTCGGCCAAAGGGAGTAAATGACCAGCCTTGGAGTGTCTTGGGGGTTTAAGGTGAGTTGTGATTGGTTGGCTTGGAGGTGGGTTAAAATAATATTAAAATATCTCAGGTGTATAACTACTAAAACTAGATGTATCAGAACACTTGTAAAAACATCTCTAAAAATTATTTTCTGAGCTACTAGCATAAATGAAACTAGTAACATATTTATTATGAGAATAAAACATGTATAATGAGGCCTTAGCATTTCTAAATTCATCAGAGAGTGCTGGTGCTAAGCTACACCAGTAAACTGTGAACCCGGTTAAACCGATTTCCTATTTTTAACTAAAACAGACCAGGTAACCTTATAATATCATTCAAGCATCTTCTAATACTAATATAATGATAATATTATACTATTATCTCTCTTCTCTCATGAGTCGAGTCCGGTTCGTCAAATTGAGACTATTTACGAAAACTAGAATCACAACTCCTAACCGATACGGTTCAAAAACTAGGTTCTTCGCGATTACGTTGCCGGGCTTGTCTCAACTAAGATCCTAAGTTAAAGATAATATAATGATAATGAGGATTGAGATTCTTGATGATACAAAAGAGGTATTCCCTTTACTGATCTTTCGGAGAAATCCGTGTCTTCAGAAATGATTTCGCGTACTCGAAACAAGTGGGCAGACAGAGATATCCAATAGAGAACTAAAAAGGATCCTGGAAAAGACTGTGGGAACTTCAGGAAAAGATTGGTCAAAGAAGTTGGATGATGCTCTTTGGGCATATAGAACAGCCTTCAAAACACCGATAGAGATGTCACCATATCAATTGGTGTATGGAAAGGCTTGTCATTTACCATTGGAGCTTGAACACAAAGCATTCTGGGCCCTCAAGCTGCTAAACTTTGATAACAATGCTGCTAGTGAAAGGAGGCTTCTGCAACTGCAAGAATTGGAAGAATTCAGATCCCAAGCTTATGAAAATGCAAAATTTACAAATAAAAGGAAAAGGAAAGACATAACCGCAAGTCGGCACCAAGAAGCTTTGAAGAAGGACAGAGAGTGCTACTCTACAATTCCAAACTGAAGTTATTTCCTACGAAGCTAAAGTCAAGGTGGTCAGGACCTTTTCTTGTCACCAAGGTTTCTCCTTATGGACACATAGAAATCATGGAAGAAAGCTCAAAGCGGACCTTTACTATGAATGGACAAAGGCTCAAACACTACCTAGGCAGTATGGGGAAAGGCCCCAAGATGAAGTATCAGCTCAACTAATGGAGAGAACGTCAAGCTAGTGACGATAAAAGAACGCTTGTTGGGAGGCAACCCAACCAAAGGTAATTTTCTTTTCGTAGCTTGTCAATAAAAGAGTTAAGAAGATTTCTCTGCATTGTAAGGAGTTAAGTTTGGTGTTGCACACCAAAAGAATTCAAGGGTGATTGTCGGATGCTAAGTTTGGTGTTCCACCAATTATTAAAATACCTTTCTACCTTCAGTTTGATCACTAGCTCCAAACAAGCAGGGAAACTACTTAACAACTATTTCAATTTTAGTCACAGGTCATAGTTTTAGTCACAGGTCATATGTATTCACTTTGCTGTAAGAAAGGAACTAAGTTTGGTGTTCACACCAACTTGGGTCTAGAAAAATCATAAGCATACATACAGACTAACGAATTCTCAAGTGGTTGAGGGACAAGCTACTTCCAAAAAGTTTTGTAGGAAGACAATCAACCCTTAGGATAGACTATGCACCAACATCCAGAGACAAAAAGAACACCAAGGCCCAGAAAAATTAGGAACAACAAAAAAGAGGCCAAAAGGTTGTAGTGTCACTTAACTGCTTTCACTTGAATTACTTGAATTGGAAGTCTGAATGTACCTCTGCTGATTAATATGCCTGTGTTTGCATTTTGTCTTCTGTTGTTCTTAATTTTCAAAATAAGTGTTTTAGTCTAAGTGTCTGTGTGAATTTCACTTGCTTGAATGTATGCTTGTTCCCTTATTTTAATTAAATAAAAGAAATATTTGAACAGAAGTGAATTAGTTCCATTTGGAAAGGAATAAAATAAACATTGAGTCGTGGTATGTATGTCTGATGGTGTAGCTAGCTCACTAATAATGAATAAAAGGGTAGAGTGTCCCTATTTAGTGTGAATTTAGCTGCTGTTTATGGATCTTAGCAATTAAAAATCCTAGGAAAAAAGAAAACAAACAAAAACAAATAAAAAGAAAAGCCAAAAGTGGCAATAAAAAGGAAAGAAACAAAAAACAATGCTAGATACCAATAGTTTGGACCTTAAGACATATGCCTGTGGTGTCTTTGTACTAGGATCTGCTTGGATGATTAGGTTCTATGGAGTGCCTTAACACTTGGAAACTTGGGTTAACTAACTTGGGATTACCAACCAAAAGTCCATTATCAAGAGCAACCTAGTTACAAGGCATTTAGTAACCCAAAGAAGTGCTGGACATCAATGTCTTAAGAAGAATCGTGAGCCAAGTGTCTGTGGTGAATATGTGTTGAGTGAAAATAGGAAAAGAAGCTGCTACAACACATGACACTAAGCTACAAGTGAGGAATAAGTTCACAGAAAAAGAAAAACAAAGAAAAACAAACCAAGGATGAATAATAAGAGGTCATAGCAGTATGTTAGTTGATGCTTAAATGGGACAATTCTCACCTAAGAGTCAATAAAAGTGAGCTGCAACATTCTCTGCATAAAACTCCATGAATTAATTTTAATGACTTGCTGATATGGACATTACTTTTGTTTCATCCTTTCTTCTCAATAATTCATTGCTTGCTTGGGGACAAGTAAGATTTAAGTTTGGTGTTGTGATGCCAAGGCATCTTAGACTAGTTTCACTAGCCTTTTTTTTTAGTAGGTTTTATGCACTTTCTTGAGCTATAAGTAATCATTTGGGTTAGAAATTCATGTATGACTAGATTCATTCAACCATGGTTATTTTGATACAATTTCATGAGACTTTGGCCATAATTACTTGTGTGCTAAGAATGATGCAATTTCTCATGATGTTAGCAAGGCTTTGATGCATATATTGGTTGATGACAGGTGAAGAAATGCATAGAAGAAGGTTGAAGAATGGCTATGGAAAGAATAAAGAGGGAGCAACGTTAGTGGCCAAGTTGGACCATCAACGTTGCCTCAAACGTTGAGAGGGAAGCTGCTGCATAATTCTCTGATACTCACGTTGGAGGGAACGTTGGTGAGCCAACGTTACCCCTAACACTGGACACAAAGTTCTTTCTGGAAAATTAGAAAAATTGCGGCGACGCGTACGTGTGCTATACGCGCACGCGTGGATTGTGCATTTTTGACAATCCACGTGCACGCGTGGATAGGCCAACTTTGGAAGGAATGTTGCCAGCCCTACGTTGAGGCCAACTTGCGTGATCTGAACTCCAAAACCATATTTTGAAAAAGCGCATCGACGCGCACGCGTATGCTACGCGTACGCATGAGCGTGAAAATTGGCAATCCACGCGCACGCGTACATGACGCACATGCGTGGATGAATCAACGTTGGAAGGAGCGTTGTTGGTCCAATACTGATGCCAACGTCTTCGGAAACGTTTTAAAAAGTTGAAGTTGGGAATTTGCATCCATGTGTACGCGTAAGTCACGCGCATGCGTGGTTGAGCATTTTGGCCCCAAACACGCGCACGCATGAACAACGCAGATGCGTCACCTGGTAAATTGTGCCATCCACGCGCACACGTAGGTCACGCGTACGTGTGGACATGAAAACATTGGCACTCCAACGTTGAATCAAACGTTGTTCAAAACGTCCAAAATCAATTTTCTATGAAGGACGTTTGACTCAACGTTGGCCCTCAAACGTAGACTCCAACGTGAGTATCAGAACATGGCAATTGAAGCTGATCTTTCCTCAACAGCAAAGGGTGCCAATTGGAGAAACTTCAACCCATTTCAATTAAGGCCAAAAGCCCAATTCAGAGACTGAAGATCAATGGAAGAAAGTGTATAAATAACTTAGAATTCAAGTTAGTTAAAAAGACTAGGAGACTGTATTGAAACTCTGCCCAATTTCCTTCTTTCTGCAACTTTCAATTCTGCAATATATTTTCCAGATTCAATTTCCATTTTGAAAGCTATGAACAACTAAACCCCTTTCATTGGGTTAGGGAGCTCTGTGTAATTCAATGGATCAATATTAGTTTTCATTCTTCTTTTTCTTTCTTTTCTCTTGATTTTACTAGAAAGCTTTCATTCTTCATCCAATTGGATAGTTGTCTTAGGAAAGAATATATTCATAATTGAATCTCCTTTGAACCTTGGAAAAAGAATGAGGAGATCATGCTAGAATTGCTTTCTCACATTGGATTAGATTGGGTTTTGGATGGATATCATGACATGTAATCCTACCAACACTTTAATCTATGAATATGTGTGGTATAATCAGTAACCATACTTCATCTCTTCCCATGAGCACTTAAATCAAGGAATTGGGCAATTGTTCATGCTTAGAGAGATTAGATTGCCAATGAATTGGGATCTAATCACCTAAGATTGCCAAGGAGATCAATGAATGCATTGATTGAGGAAGAGATGAAAATGAATTTGATACGGAGAATTATAATATCTCCTAACCCCAATGAGCTTTCCCATCTCTGATCCACCCATTCTTTTATATTCTGCTTCTTTAATTTCATGCTAAATCCCCATTCTCTTTTAATTACTTGCAATTTAAGTTTCTGTTCTTTATATTCTGCAATTTAATTTCTGTTCCTTTAATTTCTTGCAATTTAAGTTTCCCGCCAATTTTACTTTCTGCAATCCCAATTCAACTCTTATTTCGCTCAACTAGAACAATTCTCCAATTAACATTGATCAACCAACCAATCCCTGTGGGATTCAACCTCACTCTACAGTGAGTTTTTACTTGACGACAATTCGGTGCACTTGCCGGTAGAAAATTGTTGAGAGACAGTTTTCAGGACATCATATACATACATAAAACATATACATACATACATACATACATACATACATACATACATACATCTTCCACTTATCTCGATAAAAATCAATAATTACTACAATCCGACAACTACATCCATTGACATGAATAAAATACATCAAGTACATTTGTATAAATAATTATATACATATAACAAATAATTCCTATCTCTCTGTAGAAAATTTATAACAACATTAAGGCGAGGAAAACCAATAACTAATACAAATTCATTCTAAAATAAAGAAGTAAACGTCTGACGCTTAGTAAAATTTTCAGATCCTTCCTCGTCCGTTTTCCTGAAAATGTTGGATGTAGGGAGTGAGAACCTAACCGGTCTCAGTAGAAGGGTTTTAGATGTCATAGAAGGATATGTAAAATAAAATTTGTTTTATGGCATTGATCAGTGCTTGTGTTATGAACCTTTCTCTTGCAAACTTTCTATATCTTTCCAATTTTTTAGGATTCCAATATCACTCTTTCTTAACTCATTTCTCAATACTATTCCTTCTCTAAATTATTATGTTCTCATAATTCTCCAATTTAATTCACTACTATTTACTTTTCTTATTTTCGATTATGGGCTATATAACTTTTTATCTCTATCTAGATTTACTGTTTAGTCAGTCTCTTTCATAAATTACCTTTTTCCATCATTTCTAAACTATTAATTTCAATCTCAATAATCAAAGAATCAAGTAAAAAGTCATAAGTATTGACAATACACACAAGCACAGACAAACAATTTTAAGCAATATATAAACAAATGCAGTATGATGCATGTCTGTCCTATTGGCTGTGAGCTCACGTGTTGGTTATTACGCCAAACCTGACACAAAATCCAGTTGGTAACTCCCGGATCGGTCTCTCGCTGCGTATTCCCAAGAGGAACTAAATCATAGTACCATTATCTCAATGGAGAGTGCCGTCTCACCTTCCACCTTCTCTTGGAAGTATAAATCGTGCCAAAAACAACAGAGAGTGCCGTCTTGCTCAATGGAGAGTGTCGTCTCACACTGCAACCTGAGAGAATGCGGGCAGGATAAAACCACCATCCCACATCACACCGCAACCATGAACAAGGGGGATGAAACCACCGTCCTTGCCCGGTACATGTGCCAAATCAACACGCAAGTGGGACAAACTCACGTCCATACCAATCAATAATCACCATCAATAAAAAACACGCAAGCGGGACAAAACCTCCGTCCTTGCCAATTCATAATCACATTCAAACATAACCAAGATCATAATCAAAACCAAAATTATCAATCAAAATCATAATTCATAATATTTATATTGATCAAAAAGATACTTAACCTCAAGTCGTGAACGGGATAAAACCACTGTTCTCACTGTGGGCAGGACAAAACCACCATCCACATATAATAACAATGCACTAAGCAAGTAGGATGATACCACCGTCCTTGCTAGCAATCAATTATTGTCACAATTCCATTCACTTTTTTAATCACAATTATTATCCACATTAATCAGCCACACATAATCATACTTGGCCTATTTACTTTCAATAGCAACATATTTGCTTTTGATCATGGAATTTTGTATTTCTAGAATCTTCCTTCGGCAAGTATACTCAATTGTCGTCAAGTAAAAACTTTCAATTATTGTCATCAAGTATAGAGTGAGGTCGAATCCCACAGAGATTAACGGATTAAGCAAGCAAAAGTTGGTTGATTATTTTAGTTAGACAAGCATAATTGAGAGATGAGCAACAAGAAATGTAAATGACATGAAATTAAAGGAAAGTAATAAAGTTCAAGAAAGTAAATGGTAAGAAAGTAAAGTACGGAAAACTAAAGTGCAAGAAATGTAAAGTGCAGGAAAGTAAATAGTTAGAACTAAAAAGGAAAAAGAGGCATTGGGATCAAGAGATAATGCACTCTTCGAATCAACAATTCTCATCTCTTCCTCAATCATGCAACTCCTTGATCTCTTGGCAATCATGAGTGAGTAAATCCCAATTCCTTGGCAATTCACTCTCTCTAGACTTGAACAATTGCCAATTCTTTGATCTAAATGCTTATGAAAAGAGATGAACAGTAGTCACTAATTACACCACACACCTTTCTAGATCAAAGTATTGGGAGATTTACATGTCACTATATCCGACCAACTCCCAATCTAGTCCAATATGAGAAAGCATTTCTAGCATGATTCCATCATTCCTCTTCCTAGGTTCAGATGGAATCCATGTATATTCAATTTCTCTTCCGAGACAATTGAATAATTGGATGAAGTGCGAAAGCTTTCAAGCAAATCAAAGAGAGATGAAGAGAAGAAGAAGAATAAAAAAATCAACCCATTAAATTGCAATAGAGCTCTTTCCCCAAATGGAAAGAGTTAGTAACTAAAATATTTACAAAAGTGACGAAAGAAATGAAAGAGAGGAAAAGTGTGGAAGGGCGGGGTCCGAAGACCCATTCCCAGTGGTGTGTGCCAAGGGATGTGTGTGTGTGTGATTCTGGACTCCCCTTCCAATCCAGAATGAATTCAATGTAAATTATAGGCTCTCCTAAATTACAAAATGAAATTAAAATTGAAAGTAAATTACAATGAAAATTAACTATTCTATATGCTTCAATGGCCATGATTGGTTGACAATTATGGGCTTGCTTTCTTGAAGTGTAAGTGGACTTGAGTGTGAGAAGGGCATCAAATTGAGGTCTATAGTGGCTTGGTGTTAGTGCTGGCATTAGTCATACTAACTCTATGACTTGCTCTGAATGTCAGCTTTCTAACGCAACTAGAATTACCTTAATTGGACCTCTTTAACTCAAGTTATGCTCCTTTGAAGGGGACAAGGTCGCTGGAGTTGTTGCTGGCGTTAGTGTGCTTAACGCTGCCACTAACGCCAGCATTAATGGCGTTAATAACGCTAGGTTCTGAAGCTTAAATTTAATGTCCACCCCATACTATTATATATTGTTGGAAAACCCGAGATGTATACTTTCCAATGCTATTAAAATCTTATCATTCGGAGCTCTACAGCTCAAGTTATACTCCATGGAGGGTGAAGAGGTCAGCTGGCCTTACTACAGGTTGATACTATATTCATCTTTGCATTTTCGGGGCAAGTTTCTCCTTCAAATTGAGTGTCCACTATGTAGTGTCATATATTCTTGAAATGCTCTAGATTCCTACTTTCCAATGCCATTGGAATCACCTCATTTGGAGCTTTCTAGCTTAAGTTATTCTTGTTTGAAGAAGACACGGTCAGGCTGCCAGGTGTTAGTGTTAGCGCTGGTGTTAGTGGCATTAACGTGGCTACTAACGCCATAAACTTCTTTGATCCAACGTTAGTGTTGGCGTTACTGGCACTAACATGGCCACTAACGCCACACCTTGCCCTAGGCCAGCGTTGCTCCTGGCGTTATTGTGGCTAACGCTGCCACTAACGCCACAATTCTCCTTGGCCTAGCGTTATCCCTGGCGTTATTGTGGCTAACACTGCCACTAATGCTGCCTTGTTCTTGCTTCTTGTCTTCTCTAATTTACCTTTTAATCTCCTTTCTTCTTTCATGCTTGTTTTGTGCTTTTTACTTCCTTTTTCCATCAATTTCTGCAAATTGAATCAAAATCAAAGATATGGAAGTAATATATAACTTAAGCACAAAAACACTTATTAATTAAGCATGATTAATTAGATTTTGATGTGAAAAAGCATTGAAAAACATGACATGATGCGCAGTCATCACAACACCAAACTTAAACTTTACTTGTCCTCAAGCAAATAAAGAATCATGCAATAAAGTTTGACAATCCAAGGTGAGAAGAATAGCAGTTTGATGTTCATGGTTAGCTAGTTTTCTATGCGTGCAACAATCGTAAAAAAAAATTCAAATGATTGATGCTTCTATCCAGCTCACTTTATGAAATTTTTTCTTTCTATTCCTTCCTTGAAACAAGCTTTTCATTCTCTTCTTGGCTTATTTTTTGGGTGCTTTGCACCATGAGTTGAAAGCTACGACTATAAATGCTTTGTTTTCAAGTATTACAACTTGATACATAAGTACCACAAGCATTTAATTAGAGGACTTCTTTAAGCTCATTTGTTTCTTTTCTTGACTCTCTAATCATTGATGCTCAGAGCCTTGAGCTTTGAGGGAGTGCTTTTGAACTTGAGCCTAACCTTGACTCTAAGTGTTTTGTTTTCAAGCTTTTTGCTTGATATATAAACACCACAAGTACTTGACAAATGAATTGTCATTGGTACTTAGAGCCTTCAGCTTTCTCATTCTTTCCCTTTTTTCTCTTCTTTGCCTTATTTGCATTTGCTTCTTCAAGGTTTTCATGATTTCAAAAGAATTTCATAAATTGTCCCAGATGAAAACATCAATTAAACAAATTCCAATACAATTGAGAAACAATAGTCATGCTAGCCTTCCAATACTTTATATGCTCATGCTGAGTTCTTCTTTAATGACCTTGTTTGTTTGTGATCATGATACTTAATTGCTTTTGAACTCACAAATTTCAAGATGGTAATTTTGATATCACAGCAACATGTTACAATTCAATAATTAAGCTATGCTTATTCATAACACACATGCATACAAAGAAAATAAGAGACAATCTGATGAGCAAATATTTTATACGCTTTTTGACATCACTTTCATATAGTTTTTAGTAGTTTTTATTATGTTTTTATAGGATTTAGTGTGAAATTCACATTTTTGGATTTTAATATGAGTTTTTATTTTTTTGGAGAATTTTAGGTATTTTCTGGCTGAAATTGAGGAGTTGGAGCAGAAGTCTGATTTAGAGACAGAGAAAGCACTGCAGATGCTATTCGGATCTGACCTGCCTGCATCCAGAAGAGCTTTTCTGGAGCTAAAGAAGCTCAAATGGAGCATTCTCAATGGCTATAGAAAGCCGACTTCTAGAGCTTTCCATCAATATATAATAGTCCATACTTTGCTTCGGATTAGAAGGCCCAAAACTGGCATCCAACACCAGCTTTCTGCACCCTTCAAGGCGTCCAGCGCCCAAAGAGTAGAGCCCAGCATCCAAAGGCCTAGAGAGGACCCCCTAGCTAAAGTTCTATGCCCAAGAGACCTCATAGCATGTAGATCTCATCAAAGCTCAGCCAAAACACTCACCAAGTGGGCCCCAGAAGTGGATTTTAGCACTAAATAGACTGTTTTACCCTTACTAGTCATCTATTTAGTATTTAAAGTGTATTTTACATGATTTTCAAAAAACATCATACACCACACACGTTTTACCATTATTTTCACATCAGTATGAGTTTCTAAATCTCCTAGGTTGAGAGGAGGAGCCTGATGCACGAAAATCTGTTTCTCAACTAATTTCCACCGGCAAGTGCACCGGATTGTCGTCAAATAAAAACTCACAATAGAGTGAGGTCGACTCCCACAGGGATTGATTGGCTGAGAAAATTTAATTAGGGGAGTGTTCTAGTTGAAATAAACAGAATTTGGATTGAGAATTGCAGAATTTAAATTGGCGGAAAAAGTAAATAACAAGAATGTAAACAGCAGAATGTTAATGGTAGAAACTAAATTGCAGAAAGTAAATTGCAGGAAATTAAATTGTAGAAACTTAAAAGGGATTGGGAATGGTTTAGCATATATATAAACAACAGAAGTAAAGAGAATGGGCAAGATCAGAAGTGGGAAATTCATTGGGCTTAAGAGATGTTACATTCTCCAGATCAAGTTCATTATCATCTCTTCCTCAATCAATGCATTCATTAATCCCTTGGCAATCATAGGTGATTGAGTCTCAATTCCTTGGCAATACAATTTCTCTAAGCTTGAACAATTGCCCAATTCCTTGATCTAATTGCTCATGGGAAGAGATGAAGTTTGGTCACTGATTATACCACACACCTTCATAGATCAAAGGATTGGTAGGATTACATGTCACTATATCCATCCAACCCCCAACCTAATCCAATGTGAGAAAGATTTCAAGCATGGTTCTATGATTTCTCTTCCAAGCCTATCACAGAACCCAAGTACATTCAATTTCTTTCCCTAGACAATTGAATGCTTGAATGAAGAAAAAAATCTTTCTAGCAGATCAAGAGAAAAGAAAGAAGAAGAAGAATGAAAACTACAACTGATCCATTGAATTGCAGCAGAGCTCCCTAACCCAATGAAGAGGGGTTTAGTTGTTCATAGCTCTGAGAATGGAAATTGAAATTGAGTAGTGCATTCAAAGTAACTGAATTACAGAGAGAAAGTAAAGTATAGAGTATTACTAATTCTGGATCTCCAGATCCCAATCCTCTTTCTAACTTAAACTCTCTGCTTTTTATACACTTTCTTCAGTTGGTCTAAAGTATTTGGATTGGGCTTTTGGCCTTTGTTGAAGCAAGTTCAAGTAGCTCTTAGTGACTTTGAGGATGGATGTTGGCAAATTAACATCCATACTTTGCATGGTGCTCAATTATATTGTTGCTGGTAGTAACGTTGGTGATCAACGTTAGCAGGAAAACGTTGAGCCAAACGTTACTTGAAAAAGGATTAAGATAGGCCACTAATGTTTGCCTCAACATTTATTCACCAACGTTATATCCAACGCTTCTTACTTGTGCGTACGCACGCTGCCTTGTGCGTGCGCACACCTTGAATTTTTCTTCTTGTGCGTATGCACACAATGCTGTGCGTACACACACAGGGCAGTTTTCTTAACTAAAATTTGGAGATTTATCGCAGACGTTGGACCCAATGTTAGATTGCAAACATTACCTCCAACGTTACATACTTGTGCAGACGCACATTGCCTTGTGCGTGTGCACACTTGTTATTTTTCCTCTAGTGCATACGCATACAATGCTGTGCGTATGCACACAAGGCAATTTTCTCAGCTCCAACCTTGAGTCTTATCGAAGATGTTGGAGGTAACGTTGGTGAGCCAACGTTCCCTCCAACGTTTGCACCAGAACTTGCAGAACGTTGCCAGCAACGTAGGTGAGCCAACTTTGGCCACCAACGTTCCCATTTACCCTTTTCCTCCAACGTTTGAGGCAACATTGGTGTGCCAACTTTGGCCACCAATGTTGCTTCCTCTTCTCCTTTCCATGGCCCTTTTTGTTGCTTGCTTATCTTCACCTATCATCAATCAACATATACATCAAAGCTTTGTTGGATTCACAAGAATTTGCATCATTCATAATAAACTAGTATATATACCATAAATCTTATGAAAATGCATCAATTTAACCATGTTTGAATGAATCAAGGTGTGTATGAAACTTCCATCCAAATACTTACTTATTACTCAAGAAAGTGCATAAAACCTAATAAAAACAAATGAAAAAGGCTAGTGAAACTAGCCTAAGATTCCTTGGCATCACAACACCAAACTTAAATCTTGCTTGTCCCCAAGCAAGCAGTGAATCATGAGAAAAATGAATGGAAATGGAGAGAAATGTATGTCCTTATCAGAAAGCAATTAAACTTGGTTCATGGGGTTTTACGCAGGATATGTTTGCAGCTCAACTTTTATTAGTTTCCAGGTGTGAAATGTCCCTTTTAATGCTAGCTAAGGTGCTCCTATGAATCCTTGTTATTCACTCATCCTTGGTATTTGATTTCTTTGTTTTTCTTTTGCTGAGAACTTATTCTTTATTTACAGCTCAGTGTTCTGTGTTTGAGGCAATTCTTTAAAGTAGGCTTTCAGTCAGCACTACCGAACTAGTTGGTTCAAGGTGCTAAGTGTTGAAACACCCCTAAGGACTTAATCACCCAAGTCTCTCCTCAGCACATATTCACCACAGGCACATGGTTTGTTATTCATTCTTTAAACCTTGGTGTCCAGCACCTCTTTAGGTTGCTAAATGTTTTGTGACAAGTTTGCTCTTGATTGTGAATTTTCATTTGACAATCCCGAGTTAGTTAACCCAAGTTGTCAAGTGATGAAGCCCTCCTAAGAACTTACTCATTCAAGTAGATCCTTGCACAAAAACACCACAGACACATGCCTTAAAGTTCAAACTATTGGTGCCTAGCTTATTCTTTGTTTCTTTTCTTCTTTCTTGTTCTTTCTTTCTTTCAACGACATTTATTCACTAAGGTTCCACAGACAGCCACTCAGTTCATGCTACGAAGAGACATTCTACCTTTCATCTTTATTAGTGAGCTAGCTAATCAAACATATACCACCACTCAACCTTATTATGTTTCCTATCAATTTGGACAATTACACTTTCTGTTTCAAACAATTTCTTTTATTCAATTGAAAGCATAGAAGACAGCATATATTCAAGCAGGATGAAATTGCAATAGACAGTTAGGCTAGAACACTTAAATGAAAATTAAAGAAAGTAAACAAATAGAATTCAAGCACAGGTAAACTACTCAGCAGTGGGTATATTCAGTCTTCCAATTAAGCATTTCAAAGTGGAAACAGTTAAGTAACAATACAACCTCTTGGTGTCTTCTTAGTTTTTCATCATCCTCTCTAGCTTTCGTATTCTCTTTGTCTCCCTGGATGATGGTGCATAGTCCTTCCAAGAGATTGATTGTCTTCCTGCAGAGTTATTGGAAGTTGCTTGTTCCCCAAGCACTTGAGAAATAGTTAGCAAGCATGTATGCTTATTTTTTTCTGAACTTAAGTTGGTGTGTGAACACCAAACTTAGTTCCTTGACTAATATAGCAGATTGAATACATGCAGACAACCTTATGTGCTTTTATTAAGAAAACAACTATGAACTAGAAATTAAGCAATTGTTGAGTAGTTTCTCTGATTGGTTGGAGCTAGTTACTAGTTATGCTGAGGGTTGCAATGTGTTCTTAATGAAATCTTTAGTGGAACACCAAACCTAGCATCCACATTCACCCTTGAATTACTTTGTTGTGCAACACTAAACTTAGCTCTTTGCAATACAGAGAAATCTACTTAACTCTTTTATTGAAATTACTCAGAAAAGAAAGTTACCTCTGATTGGGTTGCCTTGCAACAAGCGCTCTTTTAACGTCACTAGCTTGATGGTTGTTTCATCAGTTGAGCTTGTACTTCATCTTGGGGCCTTCCCCCATATTGCCAAAATAGTGTTTGAGCCTCTGTCCATTCACAATAAAGGTTCAGTGTGAGCTTTCTTCCATGATTTCTACGTGTCCATAAGGTGAGACCTTGGTGACAAGAAAAGGTTCTGACCATCTTGACTTTAGCTTGCCAGGAAAAAGCTTTAGCTTAGAGTTGCAAAGGAGTACTCCATGTCCTTCTTCAAAGTTCCTTGGTGCCACATTGAGATCATGTTTTTTCTTTGCCCTTTCCTTATAAATTTTGGCAATTTCATAGGCTTGGGATCTAAATTCTTCCAATTCTTATAGTTGCAAGATCCTTCTTTCACCAGCAACATTGTTATCAAAGTTTAGTAACTTGAGAGCCCAAAATGTTTTATGTTCAAGCTCCAATGGTAAATGACAAGCCTTTCCATAAACCAATTGATATGGAGACATCCCAATTAGTTTCTTGAAGGCACCTATATGCCCAAAGAGCATCATCCAGCTTCTCTGACCAGTTTTTTCTTGAAACCCCCACAGTCTTTTCCAGGATCCTTTTGAGCTCTCTGTTGGATATCTTTGTTTGCCCACTCATTTGGGGGTGATAAGGTGTGGCAACCTTATGCTTTACTCCATATCTCAGGAGGAGAGTCTCTAGTGGTCTGTTGCAAAAATGGCTTCCTCCATCATAGATAAGAGCTCTGGGCACCCCAAATAAGCTAAAGATGTTCTTTCTGAGAAAGTTTATCACTACCTTGTTGTCATTTGTTGGAGTTGCAATGGCCTCTACCCATTTTGATACATAATCCACTGCCACCAAAATATATTTATTTGAGTATGAGGTTGGGAATGGTCCCATGAAATCAATCCCCCACACATCAAATAATTCAAGTTCTAAGATGAAGTGTTGTGACATTTCATTTCTTTTGGGTAGGTTCCCTGCTCTTTGGCATTCGTTGCAGTGCTGTACCAATTCTTTTGCATCTTTGAAGATAGTGGGCCAAAAAAATCCACACTGCAGCACTTTGGCTGCAGTCCTTTCTCATCCAAAGTGTCCTCCATAGCAAGAACCATAACAATTCCATAAGGCTTCCCATCCTTCTTCCTCTGAGATGCATCTTCTAAGTATTCCATCGAAACATTTTTTGAATAGATAGGGTTCATCCCAGATGAAATACTTGGCATCATTGATGAGCTTTCTTTTCTGATGTTTGTTGATCTCCGGAGACAGTTCTCCAGTGGCTTTAAAATTAGTAATGTCTGCAAACCAGGGTGCCTTGTGTACCAACATTAACTGCTCATCCGAAAAACATTTATTCACACTTGGGTTGCGTGTGCTTCTTTCTTCACAAGGAATTCTTGACAAGTGATCTGCTACTTTGTTCTCAACTCCTTTCTTGTCTTTAATTTTGATGTTGAACTCTTGCAGCAGCAAGATCCACCTTATCAATCTTGGTTTTGATTCTTGCTTGGCAAGTAAATATTTTAGTGCTGCATGATCAGTAAAAACAATCACTTTAGATCCAATGAGATATGATCTAAATTTATCAAATGCAAATACTATTGGCAGTAATTCCTTTTCAGTGGTGGTGTAATTCCTTTGGGTTTCATTCAGAACTTTGCTGGTATAGTATATAACATGCACTAGATTACCTTTCCTATGTCCTAACACTGCCCCAATAGCAAAGGCTGATGCATCACACATCAGCTCGAAAGGTAAATCCCAATCAGGTGGGACAATGATAGGTGCTGAGGATAGTTTTCTTTTTAGATTTTCAAAAGCCAGCATGCATTCTTGATCAAATACAAAAGATGCATCAGAGATAAGTAAGTTACTCAAAGGTTTGGCAATTTTTTAAAAATCTCTAATAAACCTTTTGTAAAATCCAGCATGTCCCAAAAAACTCCTAATTGCTTTGACATTACTAGGTGGAGGTAATTTCTTAATTAGCTCCACCTTAGCTCTGTCTACCTCTATGCCTATTTTAGAGATTTTGTGGCCATGGACTATCCCTTCTGTTACCATGAAATGGCATTTCTCCCAGTTTAAAACTAGGTTAGTCTCTTGGCATCTCTTTAGGACCAAGGCAAGGTGATGTAAGCAATTAGGGAAGGAATCGCCAAATACTAAAAAGTCATCCATAAAGATTTCAATGAATTTTTCAATCATGTCTGAAAAGATAGACAACATGCATCTTTGGAAAGTGGCAGGTGCATTGCACAATCCAAAAGGCATGTGTCTATAAGCAAAGACTCCATATGGACAAGTGAAAGATGTTTTCTTCTGGTCTCTTGGATCAACTACTATCTGGTTGTATCCTGAGTAGCCATCCAAGAAGCAATAATATGCATGCCCTGCAAGTATTTCTAGCATTTGATCCATGAAAGGGAGTGGGAAGTGGTCTTTTCTTGTAGCCTCATTGAGATTTCTGTAATCAATACACATCCTCTATCATGTAACAGTTCTTATAGGGATGAGTTCATTCTTTTCATTGGGCACCACAGTGATGCCTCCTTTCTTGGGAATCACTTGGATGGGTCTTACCTATGGGCTATTTGAAATTGGATAGATTACCCCTGCCTGCCATAGCTTCATGACCTCCTTTTGTACTACTTCTTTCATGACTGGATTCAACCTTCTTTGGGCTTGAATGGAGGGTTTAGCATCATCTTCCAACAGGATCTTATGCATGCATATGGATGAGCTTATCCCTTTTAAATCAGCAAGAGTCCATCTAATGACATCTTGGTACTTTTGCAGCACTTTAATTAACTCTTTCTCTTATTCTTGACTGAGAGCAGAATTGATGATCACTAGGTAGCTTTCATTACTTCCCAGGTATGCATACTTGAGGGTGGGAGGCAATGTTTTTAATTCGAGTTTGGGTGCTTCTTTCTCTTCTTTCTTTTCCTCTGATACACTTGGAATGAGTACCTCTGTTGACTGAACTGCTGCAGCCTCACTGTTTAATATGGGATCCTCTTCTGGCACCTCCTCAAGTTCTCCTTCTTCAAAGGTCGCTTGTACTAAGACTTCCACTGCGTCCAACCTCATGCATTCTCCTAGTGATTCCTGTGGGTAACTCATGGCCTTGAATACATTGAACACCATTTTCTCATCATATAGTCTAAGGAATAGTTTACTTTTTTGGACATCAATGATGGCTCCAATAGTTGCTAGAAATGGCCTTCCCAAAATTATTGAAGCTTTGGCTTTTTCCTCCATATCCAACACCATAAAGTCAGCTAGGAAGATGAAGTCTCCAACTTTCACCAACAAGTCTTCTACTATTCCATGAGAGAATTTGAATGATCGGTCTTCTAATTGAAGTGCCATTCTTGTTGGTTTGGCTTTCTCAATCTTCATTCTCTTCATCATCGCTAAGGACATCAAATTTATGTTGGCTCCCAAATCACATAAAGCTTTTTCCACTGTGATTTCTCCTATGATGCAAGGAATTTGGAAGCTCCCTGGGTCCTTCAATTTCTAAGGTAGTTTGTGTTGGATGATGGCACTACATTCCTCAGTTAACACCACAGTTTCATCATTTCTCCAACTTCTCTTCTTGGTCATTAACTCCTTAGCATAGAGTGGCATTTGCTCTAGTGCTTCAGCAAAGGGAATGTTGATCTGCAGTCTCTTGAAAATCTCCAAGAATCTGGAGAATTGGCTGTCCTTCTCATTTTTCATTAATCGTTGAGGGTAAGGAGCTTTTGGTACATATGGCTTCAGGATTTCTTTTTCTTGAAGTGGTTTGGAGGTAGAGGTTTGTGATTCCTCTTTATCTTTTGAGCTTTTATCCGCCTTGTGTGTTTCCTTTGAGGTTTCCTTCAGTTTCTTCCCACTCCTGAGTGTGATAGCCTTGCATTCCTCCTTTGGGCTTGCCCTGGTGGCACTGCAAGAGTTATGGTTAGGGACTTGCTTAGATAGGTTTCCAATCTGTACTTCAAGTTTCTGGATGGCAGCATCTAGGTTTTGCATATTGGATCTCACCTCCTCCTTGATAGCTTGCATATCTTTAGATTCCCTGCAAAGTTCTCCAAGCATAGCCTTAATACGGGATAGTCTATACTCAGATGGTGATGGTAAGTTGGAATTAGATGGCTGAGAATGGTTATTTTGGGTTTGATATGGTGGTTGGAAAGAAGTGTTTTATGTGGCTTGATATGGTCTTTGGTTGGGTTGTTGGTAAGTGGAGTTATTGTAATGGTTGGAGTTGTGAGGTCTATGATCTTGGTTCTAGTTTTGCTGGTTTTCCCACCCAAAGTTTGGGTGGTTCTTCCAACCAGGGTTATAGGTCTTGGAGTATGGATCATAGGCTTGTCTTGATGAGTTTCCAACATAATTGACTTGCCCCGAATCACCTCCTTCCTCTGCATTTAACTCTTCTTGGGATGGTGGTTGAATATGGATTACTGTAGCTTGATTCCTCTCTATCTGCTTGGTGAGGTCTACCAATTTCTTAGTGATCATCTTGTTTTAAGCTAGTATTGGTGCTTCTATCAGAGGCATAGAAGTATTCATTGTTGGCTACTGTTTCTATGACATCTATGACCTCTTCAATTGTCTTCTTCTTGTTGAGAAAGCCTCCAGAAGAGTGATCTAAGGCCTTTTTTGACTCTTGTGACAGACCTTCATAGAAAATGTGTAGCTGTACCCATTCATTGAACATGTCAATAGGGCACTTCCTTGTCATCTCCTTGTATCTCTCCCATGCTTCATAGAGAGTTTCAGCATCTTGTTGCCTGAATGTTTGTACCTTAACCTTCAATCTGTTAAATCTTTGGGGAAGGTAAAATCTTGCCAAGAATTTGTTCACCACATCTTCCCAAGTTGTCAAACTCTCCTTAGGAAAGGACTCTAGTCACTTGGATGCTTTATCCTTTAGAGAAAAGGGAAACAAAAGCAATCTATAGGTGTCAGGATGAACACCATTGGACTTTACAGTATCACATATTCTCAAGAATGTGGTTAAATGTTTGTTGGGGTGGCTACTTCCTCCAAATGTGCAATAGTTTTGAACGAGGGTAATGAGTTGAGGCTTTAACTCGAAGTTATTAGCATGAATGATTGGTTTTAGGATGCTACTCCCATAATTCCCAGGACTGGGATTAATATAGGAGCCTAGTACCCTTCTCTCTTGTCCAGCATGATTACCAGCACCTTCTCCAACATGGTTATGAACTTCTTCCTCCATAGAAATATCCAGATCCTCTTCCAATTCCTCTTCACCAGCAATTCCCTTACCTCTTGCTTCCCTCCTTAGTCTAAGAAAGTTTCTCTCAGGTTTACTATCAAAAGAGGTTGAAGTTTCTCCTCTTCTACCTGTCATACACTTAGCAAACACAGGCAAACAGCAAGTGGAGAATTCATTAAAAATTATAGTTAAATTGGTTAATGTAATTGATCAAACAGTTAGTGGGTTAGTGTGCTAGAAAGTAAATAAACAGAGAAAAACAGCTTAAATTGCAGAGAATAACAAATAACAGCTGAAATTGAAACTAATTAACAAAAGAAAAGAAAAATGTTCAATCTAGTTATCCTCCAACTTAATCATTGTCAATACAGAATCAATCCCCGGTAACGGTGCCATAAAGTTGATGCACAAAAATCTGTCTCTCAACAAATTTCCCCCGGCAAGTGCACCAGATTATCGTCAAGTAAAAACTCACAATAGAGTGAGTTTGAATCCCACATGGATTAATTGGTTGAGCAACTTTAATTAGAGGAGTGTTTTAGTTGAACTAAATAGAATTTGGATTGAGAATTGCAGAATTTAAATTGGCGGAAAAAGTAAATAACAAGAATGTAAATGGCAGAAACTAAATTGCAGAAAGTAAATTGTAGGAAATTAAATTGCAGAAACTTAAAAGGGATTGGGAATGATTCAGCATATATGTAAACAGCAGAATTAAAGAGAATGGGCAAGATCAGAAGTGGGGAATTCATTGTGCTTAGGAGATGTTATATTCTCCGGATCAAGTTCATTATCATCTCTTCCTCAATCAATGCATTCATTGATATCTTGGCAATCTTAGGTGATTGAATCCCAATTCCTTGGCAATCCAATTTCTCGAACCTTAAACAATTGCCCAATTCCTTGATCTAATTTCTCATGGGAAGACGTAAAGTTTGGTCACTGATTATACCACTCACCTTCATAGATCAAAGTATTGGTTGGATTACATGTTACTGTATCCATCCATGCCCCAACCTGATCCAATGTGAGAAAGATTTCAGGCATGGTTCTATGATTTCTCTTCCAAGCCTATCACAGAACCCAAGTACATTCAATTTCTTTCCCAAGACAATTGAATACTTGAATGAAGAACAAAATCTTTCTAGCAGATCAAGAGAAAAGAAAGAAGAAGAAGAACAAAAACTACAATTGATCCATTGAATTGCAACAGAGCTCCCTAACCCAATGAAGAAGGGTTTAGTTATTCATAGCTCTGAGAATGAAAATTGAAATTGAAAAGTGCATTCAAAGTAACTGAATTATAGAGAGAAAGTAAAGTACAGAGTATTTCTAATTTTGGATCCCCAGATCCCAATCCCCTTTCTAACTTAAACTCTCTGCTTTTTATATACATTCTTCAATTGGTCTTCAAGTCTTTGGATTGGGCTTTTGGCCTTTGTTGAAGCAAGTTCAAGTAGCTCTTAGTGACTTTGAGGATGGACGTTGGCAAATTAACGTCCATACTTTGCAGGGTGCTCAATTATATTGTTGCTGGTAGTAACGTTGGTGATCAACGTTAGTAGGAAAACTTTGAGCCAAACATTACTTGAAAAAGGATTGAGAGTTGCCACTAACTTTGCCTCAATGTTGGTTCACCAACGTTATATCCAACACTGCATACTTATGTGTACGCACACTGCCTTATGCGTGCGCACACTTACAATTTTTCTACTTGTGCGTATGCACAATAGGTCGTGCTTACGCACACAAGGCATTTTTGGTAGCTTAAATTTGGAAATCCATCGCAGACGTTGGACCCAACGTTGGTTTACCAACGTGACTTGCAATGTTGCTTACTTGTGCGTATGCACGCTGCCTTGTGCGTGCACACACCTTGAATTTTTCCTCTTGTGCATATGCACACAATGCTGTGCGTACACACACAGGGCATTTTTCTTAACTCAAATTTGAAAATTTATCGCAGACGTTAGACCCAACGTTGGATTGCCAACGTTATCTCTAAGGTTACATACTTGTGCGTACGCACATTGCCTTGTGCGTGCGCACACTTGTGATTTTTCTTCTTGTGCGTATGAACACAAGGTAATTTTCTCAGCTCCAACTTTAAGTCTTATCGAAGTTGTTGGAGGTAACGTTGGTGAGCCAACGTTCACTCCAACATTTGCACCAGAACTTGCAGAACGTTGCCAACAACGTTGGTGAGCCAACTTTGGCCACCAACGTTTCACCCTTTTCCTCAAACGTTTGAGGCAACGTTGGTGTGCCAACTTTGGCCACCAACGTTACTTCCTCTTCTCCTTTCCATGGCCCTTTTTGTTGCTTGCTTCTCTTCACCTATCATCAATCAACATATACATCAAAGCTTTGCTGGATTCACAAGAATTTGCATTATTCATAATAAACAAGTAGATATAGCATAAATCTTTGGAAAATGCATCAATTTAACCATGTTTGAATGAGTCAAGTCGTGTATGAAACTTCCATCCAAATACTTACTTATTGCTCAAGAAAGTGCATAAAACTTAATAAAATCAAATGAAAAAAGCTAGTGAATCTAGCCTAAGATGCCTTGGCATCAGAGCCCTACTGAGTCCTATGAATTAATAAAAGTATTACCGTTTCTCTTCGATCCATGTTTGATCTATCTCTAAGATGTATATTTGTTCTTCACCAATATGAATGCGTTGAACTAACATAAGGCTATCACACTCTACATGGGTTCAAAGTGCGTCTTTCATCAGACAATGATGAACCGCCAGCTTGAATATACGTCTCTCAAACGGCTAATCCACGACTTTATTGGGGACTTCTCGAGACATCAGTTCAGCCAATTTACGGGGAGGTTAGGGTCTCTGTGGTGGAGGCTATAACCAAAGGCGCAGCATTCCCTTGATCTAAAGGATTCAACCTTGTCTGTGGCATTTTGAGTAGGATCATCAAGGAGAATGAACTACTCTATGAGCTTCACCCTCAATCAAAATGGATCCGCACTAAAACTAGGGTTCAGATCTAGAGGAGCATTGGCAGCTGCTCAAACTAGTCTCAATTACATACAGCCTGCCATTGAAGAAATCACTCACAAGCAAAGGAAATAGTACTACCAGAATTAATTCAGAAAGACTAAGCAACTCCAATCCTTTACCTCATTCTTATCCCTCGTTTCACAGTTTACACGACTTCTGAGTTCTAATTACCCTTTTTATTTATTCTCTTTACTTTTATGCAATTAAAAATAACATACCAACATCTCCTACTCTTTCATCTACCTGACTAAGACCTGCAGGATAACCATAGATTGCTTCAAGCCAATAATCCTCGTGGGATCGATCCTGACTCGCTCAGGTATTACTTGGATGACTCAGTGCACTTGCTGGTTCAGTTGTACGAAGCGTGGGGATTTGTGCACCAAGTTTTTGGCGCCGTTGCCGGGGATTGTTGAGTTTGGACAAACTAACGGATTGTCTTACTTCTTAGATCAGAAAATTTTTTTTAGTCTTTTAATTTTTGTTTTCTTCTTCCTTAATTTTTTGAAAATTTTTTAACTTTTTCCAAAAACCTTTTTCAAAAAATTTATTTTTCAAGCATCCTTAGCTTTCTGATTAAGAGTCTTTGAGTGTGTTCTTATTTGAGTCTTTTATTTTTATTTTTTTCTTCTTTAAATTTTCGAAATTTTCAAAACTATTTCAAAAATATTTTTTCTTTTCTTTGTTTAATTCATGTTCTTGGTTTGAGTCCTGCATGTTCATGCTTTTCAAGTACAAAATTTTTAAACTCTTTCAAAAAAAACCTTTTTTCATATAGTTTATTTTTGGCATCCTCTGAATTGTCTTTGAGTCCTTCTTTCAAAAACTTTTCAAAAATAATTTTTCTTTGTTTAAATCTTGTTTTAATTTTTAAGTGTGGTGTTTTCCTGTTTATTTTCTTGTGTTTTTGGAAAATTTTGTTTTAGTTTTCTAAAATTTTTAAGTTTGATTTCCTTTTTATGTTCTTGTGTTCTTTGAGTCTTTAAATTTTGTTCTTGGTGTTCTAGTGAGTCTTCAAAGTGTTATTGAGTCTTGTATGTGTCTTGATTTTAAAATTTTTAAGTTTGGTGTCCCCTTGTGTTTTCCTCCAAGATTTTCAAAAAAATAGGGGTACTAGATCTAAAAATTTTAAGCCTTGTGTCTTTTTTGTATTTTTTTCTTTCATCATAAATTCAAAAAAAATCAAAAAAATATCTTTTCTAACAAATTTTAACATAATTTTCGAATTTTTTAAAATAAAATTCAGATTTTGATTTAAAAATTTTATCTTATCATATCTTAGTTTTCAAGTTTTCAAAAATCAATTTTTTTCAAAAATAAAAATCGTATCTTTTTCAAACAAATCTTATTCAAAATCATATCATATCTTTTTCAAAATTCAAAAATTTTTTCTTATCTTCTTCAAATTTCAAATTTTTAAAATTAAATCTTTTTCAAAATCAATTTTCTAATCTTATCTTTTTTGTTTCTTATCGTATCTTTTCTAACTTCTCATTTTTAAATCATATCTTTTCCAAAACTTTTTAAAATCAATTTCAAAACTTTTTAATTTTATATCTTATCTTTTTCTAATTTCAAATTTTACATCTTTTCTTATCTTATCTTTTATTTTCATTTTTTATTTTTATCTTTTATTAATTAATATCTTATCTTATCTCACTTATTTTTCAAAACCACCTAACTAACTTTTTCCTCTCTCAAATTTTCAAAAATATCTCTCTTCTTCTCTCCCATCTTTTTCAAAATCTCCTAACTAACTCTTCCTTCCTTAATTTTTGAAAATTTCTTCTTCTCTTCCCTTATCTATTTTCGAAAATTTAACAACTAAAATTCAAATCTTTTTAAAATTAATTAATTAATTAAAAAATTAAAAATATTTTAATTATTATTTACTTTTTTTATTTATACCTCTTTTCTTCTCATCTCTATTCATTCAACTCTACTTCCTTCTCTAGCTCTAGCTCAACTTCTTTATCTGCTTTCCTTTCTTCTTCACATCTCACTTGGAGCTTCTTGCCAATTGGCATAGAAAGCTCTCTTGTGATTTTCTTTCTTTATTTACTCTTATTTACTGTTTCCAAGGTATTTTTTCTATTCATTTTATTTATTCTTATTTTTATTTTTATTTTCTTCTTCTTTCTCTACTTTTGACTTTAAAGATGAGCTTCTTGCCTATTGGAAGTCTCTTTCTTTTCTTTCTTTTTTTTTGTCTTCTTGTTTATGACCAGAAACAGGGATAAAGAACCCCTCTTGACTCCTGAACCTGAACCTGAGAAGACTCTGAGGAGGCGTTTACAATAAGCTAAACCACAACACTCTGGAAGAGACCTTTCAGAAAACTTTGAACTAGAAAAGGGAGACATGGTTGAACCTAGAAGAGAGGTAAAAAAGGTGCTTGCTGGCTTCAACCTTAACTTCTATGGAAAAAATATCAATGTACCTCCTATCAGACCAAGCAGCTTTGAGATTAACCCACAATATATTACATTAGTATTGCAGAAGTTCTAATTTCACAGACATCCACAGGAAGACCCCAGTAAATTCATCACTGACTTCCTGTAGTTCTATGACACTGCAGACACCAATGGAGTGGACCTTGAACTCCACAAGCTAAAACTATTCCCATTTGCTCTGAAAGATCGAGCAAAGGATTGGTGGGATTTTGCACCCAGGGGAAGTATGAACACCTGGGATTAGGTTATTTACAATTTCCTAAACAAGTTCTCTCCCTCACAGAGACTAGCAAAGCTAGTGATAGATGTCCAGACCTTCAGATAAAAGGAGAGTGAGTCTCTCCGTGATGCTTGGGAGAGGTACAAATTGATTTTCAGGAATTGCCCCCCCATGTGTAGTCTGGATAGATCACTTTGCAGGTTATTCTCTGGACCTAATAGAGACACATGAAGAGGCAGATAAGCTCATTGAGATAGCTACCAATAACCAGCACTTATACTCCTGTGAGGAGACCATAGCTAGGACAGAAGTTCTAGACATGGAAACCATAAAAGAAGGTGAGACAGTAGTCTTCACCAGGGAGGCCAAACCTCAGAAGCATGCTACTGAGGGACTTAAGCCAAGCAAGGACCAAGAGGATCCTAAGACTGCCATTGAGCACGCCCCTACAGAAGAGAAGGAACCTCAAGTTGATTCCTCTCTGGGTGTACAAGAGGAGTCTGTGATGATCACAAAGCTCCCTCTTACAGAGATGAAAGAAACTCAAGAGCCACATTTCCTTGACGTGCAGAAAAAATTGGCAGATGAGCAATTAGCTCATTCCCCTAAGGAACTGCAAGTTAATATCTCCTTCACAGAGATATTTGAAAAGAAGGACCTAAGGGGTGCTGAAATAGAGATACTTACTATGAAGTACAGTATCCTAATTCAGCCTGAGCTGCCAAGGAAGATGCCAGATCTATGGAGCTTTCAGATCCTATGGATTACTGGAAAGATCAATTTTGACAAAGCCCTGTATGATCTTGGCTTAAGTTTAAATCTAATACCTTCCACTAAGGCAGAGGCCGAGTCTGGAGAGACTGGGAAGGCATTGAACGCCAGTGAGGAAGCCCTCACTGGGCGTTCAACGCCCATACACCCAGGGATGCTGGCATTGATTGCCAGCAAGGACACCCCTGCTAGGCGTCCAACGTCCAAAATGCTAGAGGGACTGGCGTTCAGGGTGGACAGCAAGGGTTTTCAACGCCCAATAAGATGACAGAGCTGGCATTGAATGCCAGTGAGAGCACACCCCTTAAGAGCTTAAAGCCCACTCAAGAACCTCTATCTCATAACCAAAGGAAACCATAAAGACCATTGATGTTACTTTGAATGCACTTCTACAGTGCATAGGTTCTGATGACTACTCATCCTCAAGTGAGGATGAAGACACTAGGAAAGAGCAAGTTGCTCAGCACCAAGGAGCTCTCATGAAGCTAAATGCCAAACTGTTTGGTACAAAGCCTTTGGAGGAAGAACCTCCATTCCTTTCCAAAGACCTCAGGAAGAGCTACCTGAGAAGCTTTTAGACCCTAGACGCTTTCTGATTCCTTGCACTATAGGCACCATGACCTTTGAGAGGGCTCTGTGTGACCTAGGATCAAGTATAGTAATAGAGAAGTTGGAAATCCAAAAGGGAACAATGATTACCTTGCATAAAGACTGGATGCTATTCAAGGTCCTTGACCCTCCATTACCCCCTGACAAGGGAGGCACTTGCATAAAGGATTCAGCATCCAAGCCTCCTCCCTTGGATGGAACTAACTCAATCTCTCCTAAGACCAAATGTAAGCTTGATGTTAGATTTAGACTATCCACAAAGGAGGAAGGCCCCAAAAGGAAGATACCTAGGGGTTGGAAAAATAAGAATATCCCTATTGAGGGATTTTCACCATGGAAGATGGTGGTATTCACTTATCTTATCATGGTATTCACTATGGAAGAGGAAAGTAACAAAAAGGGACACTAGCATATTACTGTAAGCCCAACCCTGCGTCAGGCAGTGAACAAAATACTGTCTCTTGAGCGTATTACACTATTCCATGAGAGCACAGGAAGGAATCTCCCAGTAAGGAGTGAGGATTTATTCCTCTTTGATTATCTTCCTCCAAGAAAGGAGTTGTCCGTCAAGCTAATGACATTAAAGAAGCGTTTGTTGGGAGGCAACCCAACCTTACTCAACAATGTTTATTTTCTTCCATTTTGTTTTTCTTTCAGTTGTTAGAGTCATGATCATATACACCAGCCAAGAGACAAAATTCACAGCAGTGAAAATAGAACACTACAGAAAGAGTGTTAAAGTTAAATGCCAGTGAAGAAGCCCTCCTGAGTGTTCAACACCCCAAGAGGGGAGCATTGCTGGCGTTGAACGCCAGCCAGGGAGCAGCCCCTAGGCGTTCAAACGCCAGTACAGAGAAGCAAGGAATCTGGAATTCTCTAGCCTCTCAGGACCAAGAGGTCCCACAGAAGCTTCACCGACCCTACCTTCTTCCCAATTGATCATATTTTCTCGAGGACGAGCAAAACTCCTAAGTTTGGTGTTCCAAAAGCTTTGCCTTGTGACTTCTACTACTTTTAAGTATAGAAGAAGATGATGGAGAAAACTAGAGAGCATGCACATAAACTTGTGCAGCCACCTCAACAGAGACAAAGGAGTGACATAGAAGAGATCAAGCATTACATCGGATCCTCAAGGAGGAGTAGTAGCCATCATCATCTAGGTGGATTTGTTCTCTTTATCTCATTATCTGTTATTTTTTTGTTTTCTGTCTGTTTTATTTTGTTTTCTAGCTCTAGTTGCATCATCATTAGCATTGGTGTCTTAAAGTTGTAAAAATGTTCCATATATCTCTCACATTGCTTAAATAAAAAAAAATTGAAAAGAATTGAGAGATGCATGAATTTCAAGTTTAAAATAAGATTAGTTTAATTAGTTTGATGTGGTGTCATTTGCTTTTATTTTCTGAATATATGATTAAATAGTGCATGTTTGAAGTTGAAATTTTAGAATGTTGGCTCTTGAAAGAATAAGGAAAAAGGAAAAATATTATTGATAATCTGAAAAATCTGAAAATTGATTCTTCAAGTAAGAAAAAGCAGCAAAAATTAAAATAAAAAGCATGTTGCAAACGAAAAAAAAATATATGCATGCGTAAAAAGAAAAGAAAATGGAAAATAGAAAAAATAAATAAATAAATAAATAAAAAGCAAAAAAATCCATTACTCCCCAAAAATGCAGGAAAATGAGGGCAGATTGAAAAAGCCAGTAACCCTTTAAACCAAAAGGCTTTGAGCATTAGTGGATAGAGGGCCCAAAGGAATTAAATCCTGGCCTAAGCGACTAAACCAAGCTATCCCTAACCTTGTGATTGTGGGGTGAAGGTGTCAAGTGAAAAGCTTGAGACTGAGCAGTTAAAGTCGTGGTCCAAAGCAAAAAGAGTGTGCTGAAGAACTTTGGACACCTCTATCTAGGGACTCTAGCAAAGCTGAGTCACAATCTAAAAAGGTTCACCCAGTTAAAGTGTCTGTGGCATTATTGAATCCGGTGGTAATACTGGAAAACAAGGTGCTTAGGGTCACGGCCAAGACTCAGAAAACTGTGTTCAAGAATCAAATTAAGCTTAACTAAGAGAATCAATAATATCATATTGATTCTAAGTTCCTAAGGATGCCAACATCATTGAGTTTCAATGGATAGTGAGATGCCAAAACTATTCAGAAGTAAAAAGCTACTAAGTCCCGCTCATCCGATTTTTAACTAAGCTTCATTTGAAACTTAGAAATTTATTGTATCTTAATTTTCTTTTTATCCTACAGTGTTTTTAGTTGCTTGGGGACAAGCAACGGTTTAAGTTTGGTGTTGTGATGAGCGGATATTTTATACGCTTTTTAACATCACTTTCATATAGTTTTTATTTAGATTTTATTAAGTTTTTATAGGTTTTAGTGTTAAATTTACATTTTTGGATTTTACTATGAGTTTTTGTGTTTTTGGACTATTTCAGGTATTTTCCGGCTGAAATTGAGGAGCTGGAGCAGAAGTCTGATTCAGAGACAGACAAAGCACTGCAGATGCTGTCTAGATCTGACCTGCCTATATTCGGAAATGCTTTTCTAGAGTTTCAGAAGACCAAATAGAGCACTCTTAACGGCTATGGAAATCTAACTTCCAGAGCTTTCCAGAAATATATAATAGTTGATAGTTTGCTTCGGATTAAAAGGCTCAAAACTAGCATCCAACGCCAATTTCCTGCCCCCTTCCAGGCATCCAGCACCCAAAGAGCAGAGCCCACCGTCCAAAGACCCAGAGAGGACCCCCTGGCTGGAGTTCCATGCCGAAGAGATCTCGTAGCACGTGGATCTCATCAAATCTCAGCCCAAACACTCACCAATTGGGCCCCAGAAGTGGATTTTAGCACTAAATATACTGTTTTACCCTTACTAGTCATCTGTTTAGTATTTAAAGTGTATTTTACATGATTTTCAAAAATACATCATACACCATACATGTTTTACCATTGTTTTCACATCAGTAAGAGTTTCTAAACCTCCTAGATTGAGGGGAGGAGCCCTGCTGAGTCCTATGAATTAATAAAAGGTTATCAAATTATATTGGGTTCAGAGTGCGTCTTTCATCAGACAATGATGAACCGCTAGCTTGAATATACGTCTCTCAGACAGCTAATCTACGACTTCATTGGGGACTTCTCGAGACATCAGTTCAGCCAATTTACGGGGAGGTTAGGGTCTTTATGGTAGAGGCTAGAACCAAAGGCGCAACATTCCTCTGATCTGGATAATTCGACCTTGTTTGTGGTGTTTTAAGTAGGATCATTGATAAACCCCAATCTTCTGGTTTATATTGTGCTTAATTTGGGAGATTTTATCAACTTATCTCACATTCATTCAATGAAATAGCATGGTTTTTTAATTCCCCGAAATTTGTGCTTAAGTATAAAAACATGCTTTTTAGACCCTAAAATAGCTAAATTTAATTCACTTTAATTCTATTCGATGCCTTGATGTGTTTTTTGAGTGATTTCAGGTTCATAAGGCAAGTATTGGATGGAATAAGTAAAGCGAAATGCATGAAAAGTGGAGAATTAATGAAGAAATGAGCATTTGGAGAATTAAGAACCACACGCGCGCGTCATCCACGCGTACGCGTGAGAAGAATATATTTAAGCCACACGCACCCGTCAGCCACGCGTACACGTGAGGAGGAATTTTGCAAGTGACGAGCGGCATGTGACCCCATTAAAGTAAATTCGCTGGGGGCGATTTCTGAGCTTTCCAGGCCCAAATCCTACTCATTCCTGAAGCTATTTCATGCAGAATTCATGCTTGGACAAAGGGGGAGAAATTAGATTTAGGATAGCATCATGTAATTTAGTTTTCTAGAGAGAGAAGCTCCTTCTTCTCTCTAGAATTAAGGTTCTTAGGGTAATTGCATCTTAGATCTAGGTTTAATTCTTGTTTTCATCTTGTTTTCCTTTCAATTTCTTGTTATTACATCTTTGCTCTCTTAGTTCTCTTGTTAATTTTCCTTTTATGTAATTTTTATGTTCATGCACCATTGTTGGATTTGGTTTCCTTTTTAATGCAATTTATGTTTTATGTTCCTTTATTGTTGATTTGACTTGTTGTTATTATTTCCTTGCAATTGGGTAGCGTGATGAATGGAAAATTGACGGTTTAGAATTTCCCAAATAAAATCTCGTTGCAAGTATAGTGATGAGCGGATAATTTATACGCTTTTTGGCATTGTTTTTAGTGTGTTTTTAGTAGGATCTAGTTACTTTTAGGGATGTTTTCATTAGTTTTTATGATAAATTCACATTTCTGGACTTTACTATGAGTTTGTGTGTTTTTCTGTGATTTCAGGTATTTTCTGGCTGAAATTGAGGGACTTGAGCAGAAATCAGATTCAGAGGTTGAAAAAGGACTGCTGATGCTGTTGGATTCTGATCTCCCTGCACTCAAAGTGGATTTTCTGGAGCTACAGAACTCGAAATGGCGCGCTTCCAATTGCGTTGGAAAGTAGACATCCAGGGCTTTCCATCAATATATAATAGTCCATACTTTGGCCAAGAATTGACGACGTAAACCGGCGTTCAACGCCAGCCTTCTGCCCAAATCTGGAGTCCAGCGCCAGAAAAGGATCCAAAACCAGAGTTGAACGCCCAAACTGGAATAGAAACTGGCGTTCAACTCCACAAATGGCCTCTGCACGTGCGACACTTAAGCTCAGCCCAAACACACACCAAGTGGGCCCAGGAAGTGGATTTATGCATCAATTACTTACTCATGTAAACCCTAGTGACTAGTTTATTATAAATAGGACCTTTTACTATTGTATTTGACATCTTTGGACGCCTGGTTCTTAGATCAGAGGGGCTGGCCTCTCGGCCATGCCTGGACCTCTCACTTATGTATTTTCAACGGTAGAGTTTCTACACTTCATAGATTAAGGTGTGGAGCTCTGCTGTTCCTCAAAGATTAATGCAAGTACTACTGTTTTCTATTCAATTCTACTTATTTCGCTTCTAAGATATCCATTCGCACCCAAGAACGTGATGAAGGTGATGATTATGTGTGACGCTCATCACCATCTCCCCTATGAACCCGTGCCTGACAAACACTTCCGTTCTACATGAAATAAGCTAGAATGAATATCTCTTAGATCTCCTAACCAGAATCTTCGTGGCGTAAGCTAGAATGATGGCGGCATTCAAGAGAATCCGGAAGGTCTAAACCTTGTCTGTGGTATTCTGAGTAGGATTCAATGATTGAATGACTGTGACGAGCTTCAAACTCGCGAGTGCTGGGCGTTAGTGACAGACGCAAAAGGAGGGTGAATCCTATTCCAGCATGATCGAGAACCGACAGATGAATAGCCGTGCCGTGACAGGGTGCGTGAGCATATGATTCACTGAGAGGAGGGGATGTAGCCACTGACAATGGTGATGCCCTTGCATACAGCCAGCCATGGAAAGGAGTAAGACTGATTGGATGAAGATAGCAGGAAAGCAGAGGTTCAGAGGAACGAAAAGCATCTCCATTCGCTTATCTGAAATCCCTGCCAATGAATCTACATAAGTATCTCTATCCCTTTTATTGTTTATTTTAATCTAATAAAGTATCATGTTTAAATCCGCCTGACTGAGATTTACAAGGTGACCATAGCTTGCTTCATACCAACAATCTCCGTGGGATTCGACCCTTACTCACGTAAGGTATTACTTGGACGACCCAGTGCACTTGCTGGTTAGTTGTATCGAAGTTGTGACAGACTGTAAAACTAGATCAGAGTATCTGGCCTAAGAAGCCATTACCAGAGATCACAATTTCGTACACCAAGTTTTTGGCGCCGTTGCTGGGGATTGTTCGTGTATGGACAACTGACGGTTCATCTTGTTGCTCAGATTAGGTAATTTTCTTTTTATTTTATTTTCAAAAATCTTTCAAAAATATTTTCAAAAATCTCTCATATGTTTTCGAAAAAAAAAAAAATTGTTTTCAAAAATTTTATTCAAAATTTTTAAGAATGAATTCTAGTGTTTCATGAAGCATGTTGAAGCCTGGCTGGCTGTAAAGCCATGTCTAAATTCTTTTGGACTGAGGCTTCAACTAATCACTTCAATGCATGTAATTCCATATATCACATGCTGAAGCTTGGCTGGCCATTGGCCATGTCTAGTGTTTTGGACTAGAGCTTTCTTTGAAAGCTTGGCTGGCTAGTGAGCCATGTCTAATTCCTGGACTGAAGCTTTAGACTAAGAATGCAAGATTCCTGGAATTCATATTAAAAATTTTGGAATCCTTATTTTTTCTTTTAAATTTTCGAAAAATATAAATAAAAATCCAAAAAAATTAGAAAATCATAAAAATCAAAAATATTTTGTGTTTCTTATTTGAGTCTTGAGTCATATCATAAGTTTGGTGTCACTTGCATATGCATCTTGCATTTTTTCGAAAATATCATGCATTCATAGTGTTCTTCATGATCTTCAAGTTGTTCTTGGTAAGTCTTCTTGTTTGATCTTGATGATTTTTTGTTTTGTTTCTTTTCATGTTTATCATATGCATTCTTGAATTCTTAGTATCTAAGCATTAAAGAATTCTAAGTTTGGTGTCTTGCATGTTTTCTTTGCATTAAAAATTTTTCAAAAATATGTTCTTGATGTTCATCATGACATTCAAAGTGTTCTTGGTGTTCATCTTGACATTCATAGCATTCTTGCATGCATCACATGTTTTGATCTAAAAATTTCATGCATTGCATTTTTTTGTGTTTTTCTCTCTCATCATAAAAATTCAAAAATAAAAAAAATTATCTTTCCATGTTTCTCTCATCAAATTCAAAAATTTGAATTGACTTTTTCAAAAATTTTTAAAAATCAAGTTGTTGCCAATGAGTCAAATCAAATTTTCAATTTGAAAATCTTATCTTTTTCAAAATCTTTTTCAAAAATCAAATCTTTTTCAAAATTATTAGTTATTTTCGAAAATTTCAAAAATATTTTTCAAAAATCTTTTTCTTATTTTTATACCAAATTTTCGAAAATAACATAATCAATTAATGTTTTGATTCAAAAATTTGAAGTTTGTTACTTGCTTGTTAAGAAAGATTCAAACTTTGAGTTCTAGAATCATATCTTGTGATTTCTTATGAATCAAGTCATTAATTGAGATTTTAAAAAAAAATCAAATCTTTTTCAAAACTAACTCCAATCATATCTTTTCAAAAATATCTTCTTATCTTATCTTTTTCAAAAATATCTTTTCAAAATATCTTCTCTAACCTCCTAACTTCTTATCTTTTCAAAATTTGTTTCAACTAACTAACTAACTTTTTGTTTGTTTCTTATCTTTTTCAAAACCACCTAACTAACTCTCTCTCTCTCTCATTTTTTCGAAAATATCTCTCCCCTTTTTCAAAATTTCTTTTTAATTTATTAATTATTTTAATTAAAAAAAATTTCGAAAAAAATACTAAACTTTTTCAAAAACTATTTTCAAAAATCACTAACTCCTTTTCAAAAATAAATTTCGAAAATTCCCTCCTTCTCTCCCATCTCATTCTATTTATTCATTCATATCCTAACATCTCATCTCACATTCCAATCCTCACAGTTGTGTTTCTTCCTTTACATCACATCCTTTATCTCCCCCTCTTCTTCTACTTACAAAGGGATCCCTATACTGTGGTATAAAGGATCTCTATTATTATTATTATCATTTTTCTGGCCATTCTTCCTTGTCATATGAGCAGGAGCAGGAATAAGAACATTCTTGTGGAAGCATATCCAGAACCTGAAAGGACTCTGAAGAGAAAATTAAGAGAAGCTAAAATACAACAATCCAGAGATAACCTTTCAGAAATTTTCGAACAGGCAGAGGAGATGGCAGGCGAAAATAATAATAATGAAAGGAGGATGCTTGGTGACTTTACTGCACCTAATTCCAAATTACATGGAAGAAGCATCTCCATTCCTGCCATTAGAGCAAACAACTTTGAGCTGAAACCTCAGTTAGTTTCTCTGATGCAGCAGAACTGCAAGTTTCATGGACTTCCATCTGAAGATCCTTTTCAGTTCTTAACTGAATTCTTGCAGATATGTGATACTGTTAAGACTAATGGAATAGATCCTGAAGTCTACAGGCTCATGCTTTTCCCTTTTGCTGTAAGAGACAGAGCCAGATTATGGTTGGATTCTCAACCTAAAGACAGCCTGAACTCTTGGGATAAGCTGGTCACGGCTTTCTTAGCCAAGTACTTTCCTCCTCAAAAGCTGAGCAAGCTAAGAGCTGATGTTCAAACCTTCAGACAGAAAGAAGGTGAATCTCTCTATGAAGCTTGGGAAAGATACAAACAGTTGACCAAAAAGTGTCCTTCTGACATGCTTTCAGAATGGACCATCCTGGATATATTCTATGATGGTTTATCTGAGCTATCAAAGATGTCACTGGACACTTCTGCAGGTGGATCCATTCACCTAAAGAAAACGCCTGCAGAAGCTCAAGAACTCATTGACATGGTTGCTAATAACCAGTTCATGTACACTTCTGAAAGGAATCCTGTGAATAATGGGACGCCTATGAAGAAGGGAGTTCTTGAGGTTGATACTCTGAATGCCATATTGGCTCAGAATAAAATATTGACTCAGCAAGTCAATATGATTTCTCAGAGTCTGCATGGAATGCAAGCTGCATCCAACAGTACTCAAGAGGCATCTTCTGAAGAAGAAGCCTATGATCCTGAGAACCCTGCAATAGCAGAGGTGAACTACTTAGGTGAACCTTATGGAAACACCTATAACTCAACATGGAGAAATCATCCAAATTTCTCATGGAAGGATCAAAAGCCTCAACAAGGCTTTAATAATGGTGGAAGAAACAGGTTTAGCAATAGCAAGCCTTTTCCATCATCAACTCAGCAATAGACAGAGAACTCTGAACAAAATGCTTCTAATTTAGCAAATATAGTCTCTGATCTATCTAAGGCCACTGTAAGTTTCATGAATGAAACAAGGTCTTCCATTAGAAATCTGGAAGCACAAGTGGGCCAGCTGAGTAAAAGGATCACTGAAATCCCTCCTAGTACTCTCCCAAGCAATACAGAAGAGAACCCAAAAGGAGAGTGCAAGGCCATTGACATAAGCGCCATGGCCGAACCTGTGAGGAGAGGAGAGGACGTGAATCCCAAGGAGGAAGACCTCCTGGGACGTCCAGTGATCAATAAGGAGCTTCCCTCTGAGGAACTAAAGGACTCTGAGGCTCATCTAGAGACCATAGAGATCCCATCGAACCTCCTTATGCCCTTCATGAGCTCTGATGAGTATTCCTCTTCTGAAGAGAATGAGGATGTTACTGAAGAGCAAACTGCCAAGTTTCTTGGTGCAATCATGAAGCTGAATGCCAAATTGTTTGGCATTGATACTTGGGAAGTTGAACCTCCCTTGTTCATCAATGAACTAAGTGATCTGGATCAACTGACATTGCCTCAGAAGAGACAGGATCCTGGAAAGTTCATAATACCCTGCACCATAGGCACCATGATCTTTAAAGCTCTGTGTGACCTTGGTTCAGGGATAAACCTCATGCCCCTCTCTGTAATAGAGAAATTGGGAATCTATGGGGTGCAAGCTGCTAAAATCTCACTAGAGATGGCAGAGAGCTCAAGAAAACAGGCATATGGACAAGTAGAGGACATTTTAGTAAAGGTTGAGGGCCTTTACATACCTACTGATTTCATAGTCCTGGATACTGGAAAGGAAGAGGATGAATCCATCATCCTAGGAAGACCTTTCCTGGCCACTGCAAGAGCTGTGATTGATGTTGACAGAGGTGAAATAGTCCTTCAATGGAATGAGAACTCCCTTGTATTCAAAACTCAAGGATCTCCCTCTGCAACCATGGAGAGGAAGCAGGAAAAGCTTCTCTCCAAGCAGAGTCAACCAAAGCCCCCACAGTCAAACTCTAAGTTTGGTGTTGGGAGGCCACAACCAAACTCTAAGTTTGGTGTTGAACTCCCATATCCAAACTCTAAGATTGGTGTTGGAGAGTCCCAACAAAGCTCTGCACATCTGTGAGGCTCCATGAGAGCCCACTGTCAAGCTATTGACATTAAAGAAGCGCTTGTTGGGAGGCAACCCAATGTTTATCTAATTCTTATTTTTATTGTTTTTCATGTTTTCTTAGGTTCATGATCATGTGGAGTCACAAAATAAATATAAAAAAATTGAAAACGGAATCAAAAACAGCAGAAGAAAAATCACACCCTGGAGGAGCATCTGTCTGGCGTTCAAACGCCAGAACAGAGCATAGTTCTGGCGTTGAACGCCCAGAATGGGAGCATCCTGGCGCTGAACACCCAGAACAAGCATGGTTCTGGCGTTCAACGCCAGAAATGGCAGCAAAGGGGCGTTGAACGCCCAAAATGGGCACCAACCTGGCGCTGAACGCCCAGAGTTGTGTGCAAGGGCATTTTGCATGCCTAAATTGGTGCAGGGATGTAAATGCCTTGACACCTCAGGATCTGTGGACACCACAGGATCATCTCAGGATCTGTGGACCCCACAGGATCCCCACTTTACCTCCTCATAATCCTAGTTTTTATTTCCACATCTTCTTCTTCTTCTACTCTTTCTACTTTTGCTCGAGGGCGAGCAACATTCTAAGTTTGGTGTGGTAAAAGCATAGCTTTTTTGTTTTTTCCATAACCATTTATGGCACCTAAGGCCAGAGAAACCTCTAGAAAGAGGAAAGGGAAGACAAAAGCTTTCATCAAGGGTCTATTGCTCAGTGGTAGAACATTTGACTGCAAATCAAGAAATCCCTGAGATACCTCAGGGGATACATTTTCTTTCACACAATTATTGGAAGCAACTAAGGGTGGAACATCAAGAGCACTCCATCATCCTTCATGAAATTAGAGAAGATCTAAAAGCAATGAAGGAGGAGCAGCAAAGACAAGGAAGAGACATAGAAAAGCTCAAGGACATCACTAAGGTGGATTCATTCCTTGTTCTTATCTCTTCTGTTTTTCGTTTTCTATGTTATGTGCTTATCTATGTTTGTGTCTTCATTACATGATCATTAGTAGTTAGTAACTTTCTCTTAAAGTTATGAATGTCCTATGAATCCATCACCTCTCTTAAATGAAAAATGTTTTAAATCAAAAGAACAAGAAGTACATGAGTTTCGAATTTATCCTTGAACTTAGCTTAATTATATTGATGTGGTGACAATGCTTCTTGTTTTCTGAATGTATGCTTGAACAGTGCATATGTCTTTTGAAGTTGTTGTTTAAGAATGTTAAATATGTTGGCTCTTGAAAGAATGATGACTAGGAGACATGTTATTTGATAATCTGAAAAATCATAAAAATGATTCTTGAAGTAAGAAAAAGCAGCAAAGAACAAAGCTTGCAGAAAAAAAAAAAGGGCGAAAAAAAAAATATATATATATATAGAAAGAAAAAGAAAAAGCAAGCAGAAAAAGCCAATAACCCTTAAAACCAAAAGGCAAGGGCAAATAAAAAGGATCCCAAGGCTTTGAGCATCAGTGGATAGGAGGGCCTAAAGGAATAAAATCCTGGTCTAAGCGGCTAAACCAAGCTGTCCCTAACCATGTGCTTGTGGCGTGTAGGTGTCAAGTGAAAACTTGAGACTGAGCGGTTAAAGTCAAGGTCCAAAGCAAAAGAAGAGTGTGCTTAAGAACCCTGGACACCTCTAATTGAGGACTTTAGCAAAGCTGAGTCACAATCTGAAAAGGTTCACCCAATTATGTGTCTGTGGCATTTATGTATCCGGTGGTAATACTGGAAAACAAAGTGCTTAGGGCCACGGCCAAGACTCATAAAGAAGCTGTGTTTAAGAATCATCATACTGAACTAGGAGAGTCAATAACACTATTCGAAATCTGAAGTTCCTATAGATGCCAATCATTCTGAACCTCAATGGATAAAGTGAGATGCCAAAACTATTCAAGAGGCAAAAAGCTATAAGTCCCGCTCATATGATTGCAGCTATGTTTCATTGATAGTTTGGAATTTATAGTATATTCTCTTCTTTTTATCCTATTTGATTTTCAGTTGCTTGGGGACAAGCAACAATTTAAGTTTGGTGTTGTGATGAGCGGATAATTTATACGCTTTTTGGCATTGTTTTTAGTGTGTTTTTAGTAGGATCTAGTTACTTTTAGGGATGTTTTCATTAGTTTTTATGATAAATTCACATTTCTGGACTTTACTATGAGTTTGTGTGTTTTTCTGTGATTTCAGGTATTTTCTGGCTGAAATTGAGGGACTTGAGCAGAAATCAGATTCAGAGGTTGAAAAAGGACTGTTGATGCTGTTGGATTCTGATCTCCCTGCACTCAAAGTGGATTTTCTGGAGCTACAGAACTCGAAATGGCGCGCTTCCAATTGCGTTGGAAAGTAGACATCCAGGGCTTTCCAGCAATATATAATAGTTCATACTTTGGCCAAAAATTGACGACGTAAACCGGCGTTCAACGCCAGCCTTCTGCCCAAATCTGGAGTCCAGCGCCAGAAAAGGATCCAAAACCAGAGTTGAACGCCCAAACTGGAATAGAAACTGGCGTTCAACTCCACAAATGGCCTCTGCACGTGCTACACTTAAGCTCAGCCCAAACACACACCAAGTGGGCCCAGGAAGTGGATTTATGCATCAATTACTTACTCATGTAAACCCTAGTGACTAGTTTATTATAAATAGGACCTTTTACTATTGTATTTGACATCTTTGGACGCCTGGTTCTTAGATCAGAGGGGCTGGCCTCTCGGCCATGCCTGGACCTCTCACTTATGTATTTTCAACGGTAGAGTTTCTACACTTCATAGATTAAGGTGTGGAGCTCTGCTGTTCCTCAAAGATTAATGCAAGTACTACTGTTTTCTATTCAATTCTACTTATTTCGCTTCTAAGATATCCATTCGCACCCAAGAACGTGATGAAGGTGATGATTATGTGTGACGCTCATCACCATCTCCCCTATGAACCCGTGCCTGACAAACACTTCCGTTCTACATGAAATAAGCTAGAATGAATATCACTTAGATCTCCTAGCCAGAATCTTCGTGGCGTAAGCTAGAATGATGGCGGCATTCAAGAGAATCCGGAAGGTCTAAACCTTGTCTGTGGTATTCTGAGTAGGATTCAATGATTGAATGACTGTGACGAGCTTCAAACTCGCGAGTGCTGGGCGTTAGTGACAGACGCAAAAGGAGGGTGAATCCTATTCCAGCATGATCGAGAACCGACAGATGAATAGCCGTGCCGTGACAGGGTGCGTGAGCATATGATTCACTGAGAGGAGGGGATGTAGCCACTGACAACGGTGATGCCCTTGCATACAGCCAGCCATGGAAAGGAGTAAGACTGATTGGATGAAGATAGCAGGAATGCAGAGGTTCAGAGGAACGAAAAGCATCTCCATTCGCTTATCTGAAATCCCTGCCAATGAATCTACATAAGTATCTCTATCCCTTTTATTGTTTATTTTAATCTAATAAAGTATCATGTTTAAATCCGCCTGACTGAGATTTACAAGGTGACAATAGCTTGCCTCATACCAACAATCTCCGTGGGATTCGACCCTTACTCACGTAAGGTATTACTTGGACGACCCAGTGCACTTGCTGGTTAGTTGTATCGAAGTTGTGACAGACTGTAAAACTAGATCAGAGTATCTGGCCTAAGAAGCCATTACCAGAGATCACAATTTCGTACACCATATAGTTTCTAAACAAACAATAATCCTTTCATACAAAAATTTGTTTGTCACAAGTACAAACCCCTAAAATATAAACCGAAGTATTCAAACCTCGGGTCGTTCTCCCTAGGAATTGCAATAAAGTGTTCTTGTTATTGGTTATGAAGTATGTTTGGGGTTTTGGATAAGAAACAAGGAAAGTAAATGGCAATGAAAATTAAATGGTAAAAAGAGGTCTTGGCAAGGTTTGGTGGTCAAAGATCTGTATCTTTATCACTAACCACAACATGATAGTTGCAAGGATCAATCCCATTAAGTCATCCTCTAACAAGTAAAGGAAAGTGAAATGAGCTATATCAATCTAAGTCCATAAGTCCTAGCCACTCACTAATTGAATTAATGCAAGCTAGAGTCAATGGTTACCAATTATCAATCACTTGGACATTAGTGACTCAAGAATTCCTAAGTTACTTTCCCAAGCCAAGAACACAAAAATCTACTCTAACATCCTTCCAAGCATTCAATCAAACACTTTGAAGGCATAAAGGCAAAGCAATATAGAATTGGAAGAAAAGCAAATCTACACTACTCAATTGTAAGGAATTAAACAACAGTAGATCAAATCAACAATAAAGGAACATCAAAACATAAATTGCATTAAAGAGAAATAGAAAAAATAAAAGTGCATCAACATAAAAGTAGATAATTACAAGAATTAAATGCTAAACTAGAGAAAGGAGATGTAGAAGAACAAGAATTACAAGAGGAAAAGTGAATCAAAGCATGAAATTAACCTAGATCTAGGAATCCTAATCTAGATCTAATCTAATCCTAATTCTAGAAAGAAGAGAGAGCTTCTCTCTCTAGAAACTAACTTTCCCTCCAAAACTAAACTAAACTAAACTAATGCGATGTAATGTGTGTGATTCCCTTTGACTTTTACATGTAAATAGGCTCAGATAGTGAGTTGGATTTGGGCCTGGGAAGCCCAGAATTCGCCCCAGCGTTTTGCCTTTAAGTGAGTCATGTGCGAGCATCGACGCGTACGCATCATGTACGCGTCATGTACGCGTACGCGTCGCCATGCGACTTCACAATCCCCGCGTGTGCATTTGCTGCTCGTGCGCGTCGATCTCAGCATCCCATATCCTTGTTTCTTCATGAGTTCTCCATTTGCATGCTTTTCCTCTTCACCCCTTTGATCCATTCCTAGCCGTTCCATCCTAAATTCACTAACATACACATCAAGGAATCTAATAGAATCAAAGGTGAATCAAAATTAGCAATTAAGGGCCTAAAAAGCATGTTTTCACACTTAAGCACAAATTAGGAGACAATCATGAAACCATGCTATTTCATCGGATAAGTGTAGGTAAAAGGTCATAAAATCCCCTAAATTAAGTACAAGATAAACCCTAAAAATGGGGTTTATCATATCTATAGATTATTTTTCCTTGCAATTTATTATGCTTTCCTTTTATGCCTTCCAAGTGTTTGATAAAATGCTTGGCTGGGTATTAGAGTAGATTTTTTAGCATTCTTGGCTTGGAAAGAAAAATTAGGCAATCATGAGTCATGAATACCCAACTTATGTTGGTGATCTAGAGTTATTAGTTAATATTGTTTCCATTGACTCTAATCTATTGCTAATTCAATTAGTGAGTTAATTAGGACTTTTGGATTGAGATTAACTAGTCTTATTTGACTTTCTCTCGTGTGAAGATAATATTGTACCTTCTTCCGTTGTTGGGGTTAACGAAATAGGATAAATTCTTGTTAATTATTGTTATGATTATTGACTAGGATAGAAAGCCTAAATTTTCAATCCTTGCCATGAATGTCTCTCTTTATTAATTTTCTTTAATTGTTTGCTTACTTTTTTTTTCATTCATTTTCTTGCCCCTTTTACCAAATCAAACCCCCATTGTTCCTTCATTGCCAATAATTGATCACTTCATTGCAATTCTTTGTGAGATGACCCGAGGTTTGAATACTTTGGTTTATTCTTATTGGGGTTTGTACTTGTGACAACCAAAAAAACATTAAAATTTGATTTGAGCATTACTTGTTAGTTGGGAACTATACTTGCAACGAAGTTATTTCCTCTAACCAAGAAGAAATTCTTAGCCGACGGTTTTGCTCTTTCAAATTTTTGGTGCCGTTCCTGGGGAATTGCAATGGTGTTATGTTATTTGCTATTATATATATGTTGATATTGTGAATATGCTTCCTTGTTAGTTTTTTCTTGCTTTAGGAGTTAGTTTTTATTAGTTCTTATTAGTATTTGTTTTTTTTTTCTCTTGTCACTATGAATTCTCACCATTTGGCTATGATTGTGGTTACAACTATGTTGTAGGAGATGGAAATTACAATGACAACATGCATCAAGGATTTGGAGATCAAAGATGGGAGGAACCCCAAGCTTATGGACAACCTTCTTGGCGACAACCTCCTCCGGTTTCTTATGGGTACAATCCAACTCCTAATGCATACCAATCTAATGTATGTTGTGATCCACATTGTGATTGTCAACCACAACCACCATATACATATGACCCCTTTCCCTCAACAACCTTACTCACAAGCTCCATACCACTATTCACCTCCATATGATCCTAATCCATATCCAGCATACCAACCACCATATGAACCATACCTAGAGCCACCACATTTCCAACACCAATACTCCCAAGAACCACAATTTCCTTATACACCACCTCAAGACTTTCACCAATTTGAACCACCTTCCAACTACAATACCTTCTCCTCAAACAATGAACCCTCTCTTCCACTACCACCTTCATTGGACGGATCTCTCCAATCTCTTATGCAAGAGCAACAAGAGCTTTTAGCTAGGTGTCAAAAGCAAGAAGAAGAGCAAAAGATGCTAGGGGAATTTGTGGCTAGCTTGATTGAAGTGATGAACCACATGGTATCATTGTGCTCAAATATCCAAGAGACTCCCATTGTTGAATGTGGAGGATTAATTGAGGAGCACAATAAGAAGGATAATTTGGAGCTTCAAGGAGAAAGAGGGGAGTTGAGACAAGAAGTGCAACAAGAGGAGGAAGTAGAGATAATTGAACCAAAGGAAGTGGTTGAAGATTTAGGAGATGTTGAGTGCAAAGAGGAATCTCAAGTTGAAGAGCCTTCTTCAATGGAGTTTGAAATTGATGTTGAGGAGGATAATGCACAACCTCCAAGACATGAAGTGATTGAAGAATTGGAAGAAATGGCACAAGCACCAAGTTCTCCTATATATGATGATTTCACATCAACATATAATCCTTTTGATCTTGATAGATCCTTCCATATTGAACTTGGAATTGATGAAGAGGTAGATTTCACTCAACCTCCAAGATATGATTTGAGTGATGGGGAAGAGCATAAAGAAATTAGTGAAGAAGAATATGAACTTGAGGAAGCTTGGCAAGTGGTAGAGCTTGTTGCCAAGTGGTGGAAGCCTCTAGAAGAGGATGGACGGGAGTGGAACGTGCTTTGTTAAGATCATTGGAAACTCCTCCACTAAGTTACCATCTAATCCTTCATTTCAGTGGGTAAAACTTCTAACTCTTAGCTTTATTATCCCACTCGAATATGGTATGCTTGAAACAGATGTTCAACCTAGGGCGCTTTGCGGAATTAAGTGTAAGAGAAGGATGTTTAGTGGTTACCGTTGTAAATCTAGGCTCATTATGGTTGAAGCTTCAAGGGTTAGATGCTAAGGTTGGTGCACTACTCAATTGAATGAGTCTAGGAGGATGGTTTGGTACCTTAGTGAGAATTTAACTTTTCTACCACCCGAAGGGAATCTACATGATCAACTTGAAGACGGGTGTGAAAACAGAGTATGGGATCCTGGATTACAAGAGAATGATCAACTTTGGGAGCTCTGAGCTTGTGAAGAACTCCATCAAGACTTGGTGCAATTAATTGAAAATCTCGAAGCACAAGGGAAGATCAAACATTGGTGGATATTCAAGGATAGATTCAAGCACAAACCACCTTGATGAAGAGCCCCCCATAAGTGCAACTTAAGGACAATAAACAAAGTGCTAGGTGGGAGACACCTCATCAAGGTAAACTCTTTTCATTTTTTTTCTTTTGTAAATATTGGTTAATAAGCTAAATTTCATGTTTTGTTTGGTTAGTTGAGTTCACTTAGTAGTCTAGCATGTTAAATACGATTTGATAGTGTTTTGGTAGTTGTTTGGAGGTTTGGAATGCTTGGTTTGGTGCAAAAAGTTGGAAAAATTTTAAAAAACAGAGCACCATGCCACGCGTACGCATCACCCACGCGTACCCGTGACCTCAAGTATTTCCACAACCCACGCATACGCCTCGCGCAGGCGTACGCGTAACCACCAAATTTTCAGGGCCCAGAACAAAAACTAG